>NC_092240.1:29610042-29907542 GCF_036320965.1 Panulirus ornatus
CATTCAAATCTCCCTCCCAATTAACTTGTCCCTCAACCCTCCCGAACCTAGTAACTTTGCTCTTCTTCACATTTACTCTCAACTTGCTTCTTTCATGCGCTTAAGCAAACTCAGTCACCAACCTCAGCAGTTTCTCACCGGAATCAGCCATTAGTGCTGTATCATCAGCGAACAACAACTGACGCTTCCCAAGACCTTTCATCCACAACAGACTGCATACTTACCTCTCTCTCCAAAACTCTTGCATTCACCTCCCTAACCACCCAATCCATAAACAAATTAAACAACCATGGAGAGATCACGCACCCCTGCCACAGACCGACATTCATTGGGGATTAATCACTTTCCTTTCTTCGTGCACATGCCTTACATCCTTGATAAAAACTTTTCACTTTTTCTAGCAACTTAATTCCCACACCATTTACTCTTAAAAGCTTCCACAAAGCATATCTATCAACCCAATCATATATCTTTTCCAGATCCACAGATGCTACATACAGATCCATCTGTTTTTCTAAGTTTTCCTCACATACATTCTTCAAAGGAAACACCTTATCCACACATCCTCTACTACTTCTGAAATCACACTGCTCTTCCCCAATCTGATGCTCAATACATGTCTTTACCCTCTCAGTCAATACTCTCCCATATAATTTTCCAGAAATAGCCAACAAACTTATGCCTCTGTGATTTGAACACTCACCTTTATCCCCTTTCCCTTTTTACAGTGGCACTATGCATATTTTCTGCCAATCCTCTGGCACTTCACCATGATTCATTCATACATTGAATACCCTTACCAACCAATCAACAACACAGTCATGTCATTTTTTAATAAATTCCACTGTAATGCCATCCAAACCCCACTGCCTTGCTGGCTTTCATCTTATGCAAAGGCTTCACTACCTCTTCTATATTTACCAAACCATTCTCCCTGACCCTCTCACTTTGCACAACACCCCAAGCAAAACACTCTATATCTGCCACTCTTTCATTAGACATATTCAAGAAACCTTCAAAATACTCACATCATCTCCTTCTCACTTCATCACTACTTGTTATTACCCCATTTGCCCCCTTCACTGATGTTCCCATTTGCACTTTTGTCTTACGCATGTCATTTACCTCTTTGCAAAACATCTTTTTATTTTCCCAAAAATTTAATGATACTGTCTCACCCCAACTCTCATTAGCCCTCTTTTTCACCTCTAGCACCTTTCTCTTGACCTCCTGCCTCTTTCTTTTATATATCTCCCAGTCATTTGCACTGCTTCCTTACAAAAATCATCCAAACACCTCTCTCTTCTCTTTCACTAACAATCTTACTTCTTCATCCCACCACTCACTACCCTTTCTAATCTGCCTACCTCCCACCTTTCTCATGCCACATGCACGTTTTGTGCATGCCATCACTGCCTCTCTAAGTACATCCCATTCCTCCCCCTCTTCCCTTACATCATTTTCTCTCACCTTTTTCCATTCTGCACTCAATCTCTCCTGGTACTTCCTTACAGAACTCTCCTTGTGTATGTGAGTGGATGTGCCTTTCTTCATCCGTTTCCTGGTGATTCCTCATTAATGAGTGAAACGCGATCAATTATGAAAAAAGAATGGGGTTTAAAATTATAATAAGATTCTCAAATAGATTGTTGAAATATTATGGAGTATCATATTGTCACATTGTTTGATGTATCTCTGAGTATCACTTAATGTATGGGACAGCTTTCCTATATTCACTTTGATACACATGTAAACTAGAGTATGGCCAGATGGCCATAAACATTATTTATCCGGCAGTTTTATAATAGTCCAAGTACAGTCAGAAGAATGGAAGATCATCAGTAATCCAGAGTCAGAGTAATTACAAGATTGATTTTTTGTATATATGTATGATAGCCATTTCCCATGTTAGTGAGGTAGCACCTGGAGGAGATGAAGGCTGCATCTGCTTACATCCTTTGTCTAACTCTCATGTATAATGCAACAAAACCACAGTTCCTTTTCCAAAACTATTCCCCCATGGTTTAGCCCAGATGCCTCACATGCCCTGGTTCAACCGAATGAGAGCACTTTGATCCCAGTATACCACATTGTTCTAATTCACTATCCTATGAGCACCTTTGGCCTTACATGTATAGGCTCTGATTGCTAAGAATTTTTTTTTTTTTACTCCATCCTCTTATCTCTCATGTGGTCTCCCCATTCTCCTTGTTCCCTCAACTTCTGACATATGTATCCTCTATGTCAGCCTTTTTTCACTCATTCAGATCATTTCAGCACACCCTTCTCTGCCCCCTCAACCACAGTCTCTTTATTGCCACATCATTAATGTCACCAAATACTTTGGAAAATGTCACACCAAACCTGGAGTAGAATAATTCTCTTGTCATAAATCTCATTGGATACATTAGTAATGTAACCTTATAAAAGGTACATGTAATGTAATTCTGTATAGTCATGGAATGAATATGTATGCAACAGAAACGTATCTATACTTTAGATAAATCCTAAGCTACATAGAGGTGACGAGACTTTATGGACACCCTTTTTGTGAAGATTTGTTTTGTAGTCACATACTTTGTCATCAACAAATTATACAACATAGTCGTCAGTGTCTTCATAATTACAAGAAAGTGTATCACCTCACACTGTCGATATAAACATTTGTAAGCTATAAAGTTTCTTAAATCTAGTTAACCACACTTGAGATGATTCACACAGATTTTATAATACCAGTTCATTGTAGAACATCTTATCATGCCCAGTCAACATCAGTCCAGAGATAGCCAGCCCCCCTCTTTTATGCTTATGAAACTGTTGATATAAAACATCCATATTGTTAATGTTTGCGTCATACAAAGTTTCATGCTTACTCATATCACTGCTTGCAAGAAACATTGGTATTTGATATTTTCTCTTTCTGATTCGTGAGGTTATAGATTCTTTAAAGTACTTACATGGTAATCATCTCTAAGGTTCTTCACAGATTTATCTTTTTCAAGTTGCTTTTATAATTTAACTTTCTTTAAAATTCAGAGTGAATTATGTTTATGTTTTGCATCATGAGATCATTGGGGCTACTTGCTAGTATTTTTGAAAACATTAGAATCATTTATGTGGAACAGAATTATGAAAAAACATCATTGACCATCATACATTGAAACATCCCCTGTAGATACTAACTTGGTATTCCTAGTTTTTTGAGAAATTTTTCTCGTTTATTAGCTTGTGCAATTCATCAGTAAGAATGGCTCATTTTCTGGTGAAACTAGATTTTTTTAGAGTCCTTGATTTATGAGGAGGCACTCATATCTATATAGTATTTCATTATTAATCACTGTCTTTTCCCTCTCTAGGTTAAAAGAGGATCATCATGTCTTGGTTCAGTCTCAGGGACCAAGCCGTAATGTCATTACAGTGACCCCACCTATGTGCTTCACTCAGCTCAATGCTCGTTCTCTTTTTAATGCTCTTGATGCTGTCCTAACAACATGTGCCCAAGAAGGTATTATAAAGTAAGTAGTATTATGCATTTGTGGAATATAAAGGCTTTGGTGATTTTCATTAGAACTGAGATAAACCTGTGATTTGTATGCATATTTTCTCTGTGTCTTTATCTGATTTACTGTTTCCTAGCTCATAACTGCTGATAGTTCGTACATTACCTCCCCCTCAAACAGTGGATATAATGACCCTAATCAAGTCCATCCAGACTTCATATCCTCTTGAATACTCCAGTTCAGTACTTATTTTTGGTCTTCTTTTTACACTTATGCCCTACCATATTCTTCTTGCTTATTTGTATGCTTACCTTACTGGCCTTTTCATATATTCAACCACAATCTTTCTCATGTTCAGTTGTTTGTATACCAGTCCTAAGAAAAATTAATGCATACTGAAAAAATTTAGATGAATTGACCAACTATCTAAAGTTGGAAGACCTTGGTTGTACCTTTCCACCTGTCTCATTTTGGTAGGCTTCTTAATGAGTCTGCATATACATTTTAGGGAAAAAAAAAAGTGGCCCATGTGGAACGTCCCCTCTGTAAGTACCATTCAAAATAGATCTATCTCATCTAAAAACATTTTTTGTTAACTGTTGGAGTATGTGCAATAAAATCTCAGAGTAAAGAGACAGCAGTGTTAGAAGGAAATTATGACAAGATTGTCTATTCCGAATCTTGTTTAGACATCAGAAATAAAGATTTTCTTGCCAAATATGCAATTTTAGGGTGCACTGTTTAATAGTGATTGGGTAACAAAGTAGGCATTGGTATCTTGTTCTTTGTTAAAGCTTGTGTAGATCCCATTGTAAAAATTGTTTTATCCCTTGAGAATGTTGACTTCATTTATGTAGAAATGAAAGATTAAACTTCATAGGAAAATGACAGTGAGACCAGTTTATAGGATCCCCTGCACAGGAACCAGATTTAAAAGAAAGATTTTAAGATCAGTTAGCAGAAATTTGTAATTCTATCAAAGTAGGAGATTTTAACATACTGGTATCTAATTAGGATAATCCCTTTTCAGTAGCTCCAGGTATTAGACAGGAAATCTACTTGCAGTGAGAATGTATTACATTTAGTTTTTACTACAAATGAGGATTTCTTTAATAATGATGAAGTTGGAGAAAAGATGGTACAAGTGACCACCAACAAATTACTTTTGGGCTCACTTTCAGCACTGCATTGTTCATCAACATGACATTTGCAAAGATTAATTGATTTTGAATTTGTATATTTCAACTCTCTTAAAGGGGAAACAGATGAAGGAGTCATGCAGGGACTGCTCATCCTCCTCAAAGGCTCAGATTGGGGTGTCTAAATGTGTGTGGATGTAACCAAGATGAGAAAAAAGGAGAGATAGGAACTATGTTTGAAGAAAGGAACCTGGATGTTTTGGTTTTGAGTGAAACAAAGCTCAAGGGTAAAGGGGAAGAGTGGTTTGGGAATGTCTTGGGAATAAAATCAGGGGTTAGTGAGAGGACAAGAACAAAGGAAGGAGTAGCACTACTCCTGAAGCAGTTGTCGGAATATGTGATAGAGTGTAAGAAAGGAAACTCTTCATTGATATGGGTAAAAGTGAAATTGGATGGAGAGAGATGGGTGATTATTGGGCCCATGCACTTGCTCATGAGAAGAGAGATCATGAGAGGCAAGTGTTATGGGAGCAGCTTAATGAGTGTGTTAGCAGCTTTGATGCATGAGACTGGGTTATAGAGATGGGTGATTTGAATGCAAAACTGAGTAAAGTGGCTGTTGAGGGTATAATTGGTGTACATGGGGTGTTCAGTGTTTTAAATGGAAATGGTGAAGAGCTTATAGATTTGTGTGCTGAAAAAGGACTGGTGATTGGGAATACCTGGTTTAGAAAGAGAGATATACATAAGTATTCTTATGTGAGCAGGAGAGATGGCCAGAGGGTGTTATTGGATTACGTGTTCGTTGATAGGCATGTACAAGAGACTTTGGGATGTTACTGTGCTGAGAGGGACAGCTGGAGGGATGTCTGATCACTATCTTGTGAAGACTTGTAGAGGTTTTCAGAAAAGAAGAGAGAATGTTGGTGAGAAGAGAGTGGTGAGAGTAAGTGAGCTTGGAAAGGAGACTTGTGTGAGGAAATACCAGGAGAGATTGAGTGCAGAATGGCAAAAGGTGAGAGCAAATGAGGTAAGGGGAGTGGGGGAGGAATGGGATGTATTTGGGGAAGCAATGATGGCTTGTGCAAAAGATGCATGTGGCATGAGAAAGGTGAGAGGTGGGCAGATTAGAAAGGGTAATGAATGTTGGGATGAAGAAGTAAGATTGTTAAAGAGGAGAGAGAGGCATTTGATGATTTTTGCAGGGAAGGGATGCATATGACTGGGAAAGGTATAAAAGAAAGCAGCAAGAGGTCAAGAGAAAGGTGCCTTCATCCATTCCCGTCAATACCCTGCCCCTCAGGTAAAAAGCATCGCTATCCCCTGCTTCAACAAAGAAGTGCCAGGAATACAGACAAAAATGCCCCATTCATTGGCATTCAGTCTCTAGCTGTCATGTGTAATATAGCAGCCTATTAAATATAATAACTGTACTGACCAAGCTTGCATCAACTACAGCTCAGTCATTGATCAAGTTCAACTATAAAGTACGTGTTCTAACTGGTAAATGAGAGGGACTTGAGAATCAATATTGCACCTAACAAGTCACTAAAGCCTCATGTTAGAACTGTAAAGGATTCAATTTTTCAGTCATGTCTATTCCTAATGTCTGTGATAGTTACAATTTGTTTATATAAATGCATGCTTGCATGCATACACAGTATATGTGCTGTTTATGTTATGAATTGACACATATGATTTTGTTAATTTATTCATCATTATTATTATACTTGATTGCCGTTTCCTGCATCAGCAAGGTAGCGCCAGGAAACAGACGAAGAAAGAATGGCCACTCCACTTATATACACACATATATATATATACATAAATGCTCATACATGCACATATACATACATACACATATCAACATATACATACATATACATATATACACATGTACGTATACATACACATTTTTTTTTTTTTGCTTTGTCGCTGTCTCCCGTGTTTGCGAGGTAGCGCAAGGAAACTGACGAAAGAAATGGCCCAACCCACCCCCATACACATGTATATACATACGTCCACACACGCAAATATACATACCTACACAGCTTTCCATGGTTTACCCCAGACGCTTCACATGCCCTGATTCAATCCACTGACAGCACGTCAACCCCGGTATACCACATCGATCCAATTCACTCTATTCCTTGCCCTCCTTTCACCCTCCTGCATGTTCAGGCCCCGATCACACAAAATCTTTTTCCCTCCATCTTTCCACCTCCAATTTGGTCTCCCACTTCTCCTCGTTCCCTCCACCTCCGACACATATATCCTCTTGGTCAATCTTTCCTCACTCATTCTCTCCATGTGCCCAAACCATTTCAAAACACCCTCTTCTGCTTTCTCAACCACGCTCTTTTTATTTCCACACATCTCTCTTACCCTTACGTTACTTACTCGATCAAACCACCTCACACCACACATTGTCCTCAAACATCTCATTTCCAGCACATCCATCCTCCTGCGCACAACTCTATCCATAGCCCATGCCTCGCAACCATACAACATTGTTGGAGCCACTATTCCTTCAAACATACCCATTTTTGCTTTCCAAGATAATGTTTTCGACTTCTACACATTCTTCAAGGCTCCCAGGATTTTCGCCCCCTCCCCCACCCTATGATCCACTTCCACTTCCATGGTTCCATCCGCTGCCAGATCCACTCCCAGATATCTAAAACACTTTACTTCCTCCAGTTTTTCTCCATTCAAACTCACCTCCCAATTGACTTGACCCTCAACCCTACTGTACCTAATTACCTTGCTCTTATTCACATTTACTCTTAACTTTCTTCTTTCACACACTTTACCAAACTCAGTCACCAGCTTCTGCAGTTTCTCTCATGAATCAGCCACCAGCGCTGTATCATCAGCGAACAACAACTGACTCACTTCCCAAGCTCTCTCATCCCCAGCAGACTTCATACTTGCCCCTCTTTCCAAAACTCTTGCATTCACCTCCCTAACAACCCCATCCATAAACAAATTAAACAACCATGGAGACATCACACACCCCTGCCGCAAACCTACATTCACTTTCCTCTCTTCCTACACGTACACATGCCTTACATCCTCGATAAAAACTTTTCACTGCTTCTAACAACTTGCCTCCCACACCATATATTCTTAATACCTTCCACAGAGCATCTCTATCAACTCTATCATATGCCTTCTCCAGATCCATAAATGCTACATACAAATCCATTTGCTTTTCTAAGTATTTCTCACATACATTCTTCAAAGCAAACACCTGATCCACACATCCTCTACCACTTCTGAAACCACACTGCTCTTCCCCAATCTGATGCTCTGTACATGCCTTCACCCTCTCAATCAATACCCTCCCATATAATTTCCCAGGAATACTCAACAAACTTTTTTTTTTTTTTTTTTTTTTTTTTTTTATACTTTGTCGCTGTCTCCCGCGTTTGCGAGGTAGCGCAAGGAAACAGACGAAAGAAATGGCCCAACCCCCCCCCCATACACATGTACATACACACGTCCACACACGCAAATATACATACCTACACAGCTTTCCATGGTTTACCCCAGACGCTTCACATGCCTTGATTCAATCCACTGACAGCACGTCAACCCCTGTATACCACATGACTCCAATTCACTCTATTCCTTGCCCTCCTTTCACCCTCCTGCATGTTCAGGCCCCGATCACACAAAATCTTTTTCACTCCATCTTTCCACCTCCAATTTGGTCTCCCTCTTCTCCTCGTTCCCTCCACCTCCGACACATATATCCTCTTGGTCAATCTCTCCTCACTCATTCTCTCCATGTGCCCAAACCATTTCAAAACACCCTCTTCTGCTCTCTCAACCACGCTCTTTTTATTTCCACACATCTCTCTTACCCTTACGTTACTTACTCGATCAAACCACCTCACACCACACATTGTCCTCAAACATCTCATTTCCAGCACATCCATCCTCCTGCGCACATCTCTATCCATAGCCCACGCCTCGCAACCATACAACATTGTTGGAACCACTATTCCCTCAAACATACCCATTTTTGCTTTCCGAGATAATGTTCTCGACTTCCACACATTTTTCAAGGCTCCCAAAATTTTCGCCCCCTCCCCCACCCTATGATCCACTTCCGCTTCCATGGTTCCATCCGCTGACAGATCCACTCCCAGATATCTAAAACACTTCACTTCCTCCAGTTTTTCTCCATTCAAACTCACCTCCCAATTGACTTGACCCTCACCCCTACTGTACCTAATAACCTTGCTCTTATTCACATTTACTCTCAACTTTCTTCTTCCACACACTTTACCAAACTCAGTCACCAGCTTCTGCAGTTTCTCACATGAATCAGCCACCAGCGCTGTATCATCAGCGAACAACAACTGACTCACTTCCCAAGCTCTCTCATCCCCAACAGACTTCATACTTGCCCCTCTTTCCAGGACTCTTGCATTTACCTCCCTTACAACCCCATCCATAAACAAATTAAACAACCATGGAGACATCACACACCCCTGCCGCAAACCTACATTCACTGAGAACCAATCACTTTCCTCTCTTCCTACACGTACACATGCCTTACATCCTCGATAAAAACTTTTCACTGCTTCTAACAACTTGCCTCCAACACCATATATTCTTAATACCTTCCACAGAGCATCTCTATCAACTCTATCATATGCCTTCTCCAGATCCATAAATGCTACATACAAATCCATTTGTATACCTCTGTAATTTGAGCACTCACTCTTATCCCCTTTGCCTTTGTACGATGCCACTATGCACGCATTCCACCAATCCTCAGGCACCTCACCATGAGTCATACATACATTAAATAACCTTACCAGCCAGTCAATAATACAGTCACATATACATATATACACATGTACATATTCCTACTTATTTGCCTTCATCCATTCCCGGTGCTACCCAGTCCCACAGGAAACAACATTGCCACCACCTGCTTCAGTGAGATAGCACCAGGAAAACAGATAAAAAAGGCCACATTTCTTCACACACTGTCTCTAGCTGTCATATGTAATGCACTGAAACCACAGCTCCTTATCCATGTCCTGGGCCCAGGGTTAAGAAAGAAAGAATAGTATCCATGTTTCACCTGTGCATCATAGAGGGCAACTGAAAGGGCCAGGAATGGAGAGAATCTAAAACTAGGGACAAGAGAGAATTATTCCCCAAAAGCTATTTCCAATGTTGAAAGGTTGGAAATAGCAAATAGTTAATGAATGTGTGTATTTCTCAAATGTTATCATTTTCCAGTATGAACATTCCTGGTACTGTTGGGATAGGACAGCCCAGATCAGTTCTCTCTATGGAAGATCTGGACAACTTGGAAGATGATGATGTAGAAGGTCCTGAAGCAAAGAGACCACGGACGAGCTATGATGATATAGACTGAGAAACTGTGAATTCTTTGCACTTAAGATTATTTTTTCCTGTAAGTACAGTTTTCAGTTGTAATGGCTTGATCTGATTTTAAGGCTGAATTGATTATTTAAGTTTTTCTGTTGTTCCCTAGAATGATGCTTCATAGAACAACATTTTATTATAGTAACATTGCAGAAGTAGGGTGCTAATTCTTAGAATGGTACTGCCTTTCAAAAAATTCATATTTTTTTTTATTTTTCAGGGTTCCTGCAAAATAGGCAAGAAACTTTGTTGATAGTATTTATTGGAGTGCGTTCATAGTGTTTGAGTAATGTTTGAATGAAATTAGTTAATAATTGATTATTTAGATGTCAAGTTGGGGTGTCTAAATGTGGGTGGATGTAACCAAGACGAGAAGAAAGGAGAGATGGGAAGTATGTGTGAGGAAAGAAACCTTGATGTTCTGTGGCTCTGAGTGAAATGAAGCTCAAGGGTAAAGGGGAAGCATGGTTTGGAAAAGTCTTGGGAGTAAAGTCAGGGGTTAGTGAGAGGACAAGAGCTGATTAAGGAGTAGCATTACACCTAAACAGGAGTTGTGGGAGTGTGTGATAGACTGTGAGGAAGTATGTTCTAGATTGAAGTGGGTAAAACTGAAAGTGGTTGGAGAAAAGTGGGTGATTATTGGTGCTTATGCACCTGGTCATGAGAAGAAAGAGCTTGAGAGGCAAGTGTTTTAGGAGCAGCTGAGTGAGTGTGCCGGCAGGTTTGGTCCATGAGACCAGGTATTAATGATGGGTAATTTAAGTGCAAAGGTGAGTAATGTGGCATTTGAGGGTTAATTGGTGTACATGGGATATTCAGTGCTGTGAATGGAAGTGGTGAAGAGCTTGTGGATTTGTCTGCTGAAAAAAACTGATAATTGGGAATACCTGGTTTGAAAAGAGAGATATACATAAGTATACGTATGATAGTAAGAGAGCTAGTCAAAGGGCAATATTACATTATGCGTTAATTGATAGATATGTAAAAGAGAGACTTTTGGATGTTAATGTATTGAGAGGAGCAGCTAATGGGATGTCTCATCACTATCTTGTGGAGGCAAAGGTGAAGATTTGTAGAGGTTTTCAAAAAAGAAGAGAGAATGTTGGGGGAAGAGAGTGATGAGAGTAAGTGAGCTTGTGTGGGTTAGATTGAGTGTAGAGTGGCAAGGTGAGAGCAAATGATGTGAGGAGAGTGGGTGAGGAATGGGATGTATTTAGGGAAGCAGTGATGGCATGTGCAAGAGATGCATGTGGCATGAGAAAGGTGGGAGGTGGGTTGATTAGAAAGGACAGCTAGTGGTGGAATGAAGAAGTAAAGTTCTTAGCGAAAGAGAAAAGATAGGCGTTTGGATTATACATGCAAGGGAAGAGTGCTAATGACTGGGAGATGTATAAGAGAAAGCAGGAGGAGGGTCAAGAGGGAGTTGGAAGAGTTGAAAGAGAGGGCAAATGAGAGTTAGGGTGAGAGAACAGCATCAAACTTTTGGAAGAATAAAAAGACATTTTGGAGGGGAGTAAATGATGTGCGTAGGACTGGATAGCAAGGAGGAAGTGATGACAGGTAGTGATGGAGTGAGGAGGAGATGGAGAGAATATTTTGAAGATTTGTTGAATGTATTTCATGGCAGATGTAGGGTGTTTTGGTCAGGGAGGTGTGCGAAGTGAGAGTCAGGGAGAGTGATTTGGTAAAGAGAGAAGAGGTGGTGAAAGCCTCGCGGAAGATGAAATATGGCAAAGCAGCGGTGTTGGATGGTATTGCAGTAGAATTTATTAAGAAAGGGGGGTGACTGTTTTATTGATTGGTTGCAAAGGATACTCAATGTATGTATGGATCATGATGAAGTGCCTGAGGATTGGTGGATTGCATGTATAGTGCCATTGTACCAAAGCAAAGGGGATAAAGACAAGTATTCAAACTACAGAGATATAAATTTGTTGAGTATTCCAGGGAAATTGTATAGGAGGGTATTGATTGAAAGAGTGAAGGCATGTCCAGAGCATCAGATTGGGGAGGAGCAGTGTGGTTTCAGAAATGATAGAGGATGTGTGGATCAAGTGTTTGATTTGAAGAATGTGTGTGAGAAATACAGAGAAACATGAATATGTATGTAGCATTTATGGATCTGGAAAAGGCATATGACAGGGTGCATTGAGATGCTTTATGGAAGGTCTTAAGAGTATATGGTGTGGGAGGTTAGCTGCTAGAAGCAGAGAAATTTTTATCACTGGTTTAAGGCATGTGTATGAAGAGGTAGAGAGGAGAGTGATTGGTTCCCAGCGAAGGTTGGTCTGCAGCAGGGGTGTGTGAATTCCTCATGGTGTTTTAATTTGTTTATGAATAGGGTGGTGAGTGGGGGGTTAATGCAAGAGTTTTAGAGAAAGGAGCGAGAATGCAGTCTGTTGTGGATGAGAGGCCCCGGGAAATGAGTCAGTTGTTGTTCGCCAGTGATGCAGCACTGGTGGCTGATTCGAGTGAGAAACTATAGAAGTTGGTGACTGAGTTTGGAAAAATTGTGAAAGGAGAAAGTTGAGAGTGTATGTAAATGAGAGCAAGGTCATTAGGTTCAGCAGGGTAGAGGGACAAGTTAGTTGGGATGTGAGTTTGAATGGAGAAAAACTGGAGGAAATTAAGTGTTTTAGATATCTGGGAGTGGACTTAGTAGCAAATGGAACCATGGAAATGGAAGTGAGTCATAGAATGCAAGAGATGGCAAAGGTTCTAGGAGCAATGAAGAATGTGTGGAAGGAAAACATTATCTCATAGAGCAAAAATGGGTATCTTTGAAGGAATAGTAGTTCCAGCAATATTTTATGGTTACAAGGCATGAACTCTAGATAGGGGTGTACAAAAGAGGGTGGATGTGTTGGAAATAAAATCTTTGAGGACAATATGTTCTGTAAGGTAGTTTCATTTAGTAAATAATGAAAGGGTTAGAGAGATGTGTGGTAATATAAAGAGTGTGGTTGAGAGAGCAGAAGAGGATGGGTTGAAAGGGTTTGGACATATGGAGAGAATGGGTGAGGAAATATTGACAAAGAGGATATATGTATCAGAGGTAGAGGGAGCAAGGAGAAACGGAAACCCAAATTGGAGGTGGAAGGATGGAGTGAAAAAGATTTTAAGCGATTGGGGGCCTGAACATACGGGAGGGTGAAAGGCATGCAAGGAATAGAGTGAATTGGAATGATGTGGTATACCGGGGTCGACGTACTGTCAGTGGACTGATACAGGGCATGTGAAGTGTCTTAGGTATACCATGGAAAGTTTTGTGGGCCCTGAATGTGGATAGGGAGCTATGGTTTCGGTATATTACACGCAACAGCTAGACAATGAATGTCAATGAATGGGGCATTTTTGTCTATATTCCTGGCACTTCCTTGTTGAAGCAGGGGATAGCAATGCTTTTTACCTGTGGGGCAGGGTATTGACGGGAATGGATGAAGGCAAGCAAGTAAGAATATGTACATGTGTATGTATATAATGTCTGTGTATGTATATGTATATGTATGTATGCGTTGATCATGTTGAGGTGCCTGAGGATTGGCGGAATGCATGCATAGTGCCATTGTATAAAGGCAAAGGGGATAAGAGTGAGTGCTCAAATTACAGAGGTATAAGTTTGTTGAGTATTCCTGGTAAATTATATGGGAGGGTATTGATTGAGAGGGTGGAGGCATGTACAGAGCATCAGATTGGGGAAGAGCAGTGTGGTTTCAGAAGCGGTAGAGGATGTGTGGATCAGGTGTTTGCTCTGAAGAATATATGTGAGAAATACTTAGAAAAGCAAATGGATTTGTATGTAGCATTTATGGATCTGGAGAAGGCATATGATAGAGTTGATAGAGATGCTCTGTAGAAGGTGCTAAGATTATATAGTGTGGGAGGCAAGTTGTTAGAAGCAGTGAAAAGTTTTTATCGAGGATGTAAGGCATGTGTACGTGTAGGAAGAGAGGAAAGTGATTGGTTCTCAGTGAATGTAGGTTTGCGGCAGGGGTGTGTGATGTCTCCATGGTTGTTTAATTTGTTTATGGATGGGGTTGTTAGGGAGGTAAATGCAAGAGTTTTGGAAAGAGGGGCAAGTATGAAGTCTGTTGGGGATGAGAGAGCTTGGGAAGTGAGTCAGTTGTTGTTCGCTGATGATACAGCGCTGGTGGCTGATTCATGTGAGAAACTGCAGAAGCTGGTGACTGAGTTTGGTAAAGTGTGTGGAAGAAGAAAGTTAAGAGTAAATGTGAATAAGAGCAAGGTTATTAGGTACAGTAGAGTTGAGGGTCAAGTCAATTGGGAGGTGAGTTTGAATGGAGAAAAACTGGAGGAAGTGAAGTGTTTTAGATATCTGGGAGTGGATCTGGCAGTGGATGGAACCATGGAAGCGGAAGTGGATCATAGGGTGGGGGAGGGGGCGAAAATTCTGGGGGCCTTGAAGAATGTGTGGAAGTCGAGAACATTATCTCGGAAAGCAAAAATGGGTATGTTTGAAGGAATAGTGGTTCCAACAATGTTGTATGGTTGCGAGGCGTGGGCTATGGATAGAGTTGTGCGCAGGAGGATGGATGTGCTGGAAATGAGATGTTTGAGGACAATGTGTGGTGTGAGGTGGTTTGATCGAGTGAGTAACGTAAGGGTAAGAGAGATGTGTGGAAATAAAAAGAGCGTGGTTGAGAGAGCAGAAGAGGGTGTTTTGAAGTGGTTTGGGCACATGGAGAGAATGAGTGAGGAAAGATTGACCAAGAGGATATATGTGTTGGAGGTGGAGGGAACGAGGAGAAGAGGGAGACCAAATTGGAGGTGGAAAGATGGAGTGAAAAAGATTTTGTGTGATCGGGGCCTGAACATGCAGGAGGGTGAAAGGAGGGCAAGGAATAGAGTGAATTGGAGCAATGTGGTATACCGGGGTTGACGTGCTGTCAGTGGATTGACTCAAGGCATGTGAAGCGACTGGGGTAAACCATGGAAAGCTGTGTAGGTATGTATATTTGCGTGTGTGGACGTATGTATATACATGTGTATGGGGGGGTGGTTGGACCATTTCTTTCGTCTGTTTCCTTGCGCTACCTCGCAAACGCGGGAGACAGCGACAAAGTATAATAAAAAAAAATAAATAATACTTTATGATCCACTTTATAAATGAAGAATGTAAAAGACTTTTCTTGAGATCCAGAGGCTACAGGAAGCTAATCATGGTTCTCATTCTCTATTCACCTTAATAGGTGTATGAAACCAGACATTTCATGTATATGATACATCCTTTTTGCATATATCATCCAAATGTATATCCTGTACATTATATATATAAGTGAGTCATTTGTTGTTCGCTGATGATACAGCGCTGGTGGCTGATTCATGTGAGAAACTGCAGAAGCTGGTGACTGAGTTTGGTAAAGTGTGTGAAAGAAGAAAGTTAAGAGTAAATGTGAATAAGAGCAAGGTTATTAGGTACGGTAGGGTTGAGGGTCAAGTCAGTTGGGAGGTGAGTTTGAATGGAGAAAAACTGGAGGAAGTGAAGTGTTTTAGATATCTGGGAGTGGATCTGGCAGCGGATGGAACCATGGAAGCGGAAGTGGATCATAGGGTGGGGGAGGGGGCGAAAATTCTGGGAGCCTTGAAGAATGTGTGGAAGTCGAGAACATTATCTCGGAAAGCAGAAATGGGTATGTTTGAAGGAATAGTGGTTCCAACAATGTTGTATGGTTGCGAGGCGTGGGCTGTGGATAGAGTTGTGCGCAGGAGGATGGATGTGCTGGAAATGAGATGTTTGAGGACAATGTGTGGTGTGAGGTGGTTTGATCGAGTAAGTAACGTAAGGGTAAGAGAGATGTGTGGAAATAAAAAGAGCGTGGTTGAGAGAGCAGAAGAGGGTGTTTTGAAATGGTTTGGGCACATGGAGAGAATGAGTGAGGAAAGATTGACCAAGAGGATATATGTGTCGGAGGTGGAGGGAACGAGGAGAAGAGGGAGACCAAATTGGAGGTGGAAAGATGGAGTGAAAAAGATTTTGTGTGATCGGGGCCTGAACATGCAGGAGGGTGAAAGGAGGGCAAGGAATAGAGTGAATTGGATCGATGTGGTATACCGGGGTTGACGTGCTGTCAGTGGATTGAATCAGGGCATGTGAAGCGTCTGGGGTAAACCATGGAAAGCTGTGTAGGTGTGTATATTTGCGTGTGTGGACGTATGTATATACATGTGTATGGGGGTGGGTTGGGCCATTTCTTTCGTCTGTTTCCTTGCGCTACCTCGCAAACACGGGAGACAGCGACAAAGCAAAAAAAATATATATATATATATATATATATATATATATATATATATATATATATATATATATATATATATATATATATATATATAAATATATATATATATATATATATGCATATGTGGGTGTTTATGCACATATATGTGTATATGATTGGATGGGCCATTCTTCATCTGTTTCATGTCATTACTTCACTGGCATGGAAAACAGTGATTATGTATAACATACAGGAGGTTGTAAGGCGTGCAAGGAATAGAGTGAATTGGAACGATGTGGTTTACCAGGGTCGATGTGCTGTCAATGGATTGAACCAGCGCATGTGAAGCATCTGAGGTAAACCATGGAAAGTTCTGTGGGGCCTGGATTCATTTCCACTTCCATGGTTGCATCTGCTGCTAAATCCACTCCCAGATATCCTATATGCTTCACTTCGTCTGGTTTTTCTCTGTTGAAACTTACCTCCCAATTAACTTGTCCCTGAACCCTACTGAAGCTAATAACCATGCTCTTATTCACATTTACTCTCAACTTTCTTCTTTCACACACTACCAGACACAGTCACCAACTTCTGCAGTTTCTCACATGATTTAGCCACCAGTGCTGTATCATCAGCGAACAACTACTGACTTGCTTACCAAGCCCTTTCCACAACAGACTGCAGACTTGCCCCTCTTTCCAAACTACTTGTTATTACCTCCCCATAAGCCCCTTCAACGATGTTCCCATTTGTTCTTTTGTCATATGCACTTTATATATCTCTTTCCAAAAATCTTTTTATTCTCCCTAAAATTGAATGATACTCTCTCACCCCAACTCTCATTTGCCATCTTTTTCTCCTCATGCACCTTTCTCTTGACCTCCTGCCTCTTTCTTTTATATATCTCTCAGTCATTAGCTCTATTTCCCTGCAAAAATTGTCCAAATGCCTCTCTCTTTCCATAACAGTATTAATTCTTCATCTTACCTCTCGCCACCCTTTCTAATTTGCCCACCTTTCTCATGCCACAAGCATCTTTTGCACAAGCCATCACTGCTTCCCTAAGTACAACCCATTCCTCCCCCACTCCCCTTACATCTTTTGCTCTCACCTTTTTGCTTTCTGCACTCAGTCTCTCCTGATACTTCCTTACATGTCTCCTTTCCAAGCTCGCTTATTCTCACCACTCTCTTCACCCCAACATTCACTCTCCTTTTCTGAAAACCTCTACAAATCTTCACCTTTGCCTCCACAAGATAGTGATCAGACATCCCTCCAGTTGCTCCTCTCAGCACAATAACATCCAAAAGTCTCTCTTTCATATGCGTATTAATTAACACGTAATTGAATAACGCTCTCTGGCCATCTCTCTTACTTAACGTACTTATACTTATATATATCTCTTTGTTAACCAGGTATTTCTAATCACCAGTCCTTTTTTAGAACATAAATCTGCAAGCTCTTCCCCATTTCCATTTACAACACTGAACACCCCATGGACACCAATTATGCCCTCAACTGCCACGTTACTCACCTTTGCATTCAAATCACCCCTCACTGTAACCCGGTCTCATGCATCAAAGCTGCTCTAGATTGGAGGTGGAAGAATGAAGAGAAAAAGATTTTGAGTGATCAGGGTCTGAACATACTGGAGGTTGAGAGGCGTGCAAGGAATAGAGTGAAATGGAACAATGTGGTATACCAGGGTTGATGTGCTGTCACTGTATTGAACCAAGGTATGTGAAGCATGTTAACCCCAGTATACACAATATCTCCAATTCACTCTATTCCTTGCACACCTCTCACTTTCCTGTATGTTCAAGCCCTGACTGCTTAAATCTTTTTCACTCCATCCTTCCACCTCCAATTTGGTCTCCTGCTTCTCTTTGTTTCTTCCACATCTTAGACACATATATCCTCTATGTTAATCTCTCCTCACTCATTCTCTCCGTACTTCTAGATTACTTCAATACACCCTCTTCTGCTCTCTCAACCACATTCTCTTTTTTCCACTCATCTTTTTTACCCTTTCATTACTTACTCGATCAAACCACCTCACACCTCATATTGACCTCAAAAATTTCATTTCCAACACATCCACCCTACTCTGTACAACCCTATCTATAGCCAGTGTTTTACAACCATATAGAATTGTTGGAATAATTATTCCTTCAAACATACCCATTTTTGCTTTCTGTGATAACATTCTCTCCTTCCACATTCTCTCCTTCCACACATTCTTCATTGCTCCCAGAACTTTCGCCCTCTCCCTCACCCTGTTACTCACTTCTGCTTCCATTGTTCCATTTGCTTTTAAGTCCATACCTGAGCCAGGTACCCATTTCATCAACCAATCCCTGTGGGTGGATGGACTGTAGGGTTAACTGTGGGCCAACTGCCGCAACCAGGATTCAAACCTATGCGCATGACCCTGGGCGACCCATGAATGCATCAGTCAGGGACGCTAACCGCTACACCATGGGAATAGCACTTTGTGTCTTGTAATGTCTCATATATTCTAATTTTTTTTTTTTTTAACTGGAGGTTGTCAGTAAGATCAATTGCAGTTTTAGGTTTGATAAGCAGTTGTTAAAAGGAAACTGTTTGAGCATGAAATAAGAATATTGTATGGTGTATGTTTATTTTCATCTGATTTTAGACATATTTGTGACTACTACTCCTTATGCCTTCCTCAGGTGAGAACAACTCACAAGAATTAGAAGACCTCTTCCCCAGCTATCCTTTAAATTCTTATATAACACTCACCTGAGCCACACAATCACCTCTTTAGGTGAGTAGGTAAGAATAGTAGCATTATGGACTGAGGATGTTATCACAAGTGAGGGCAGAGGTGGACCAGCAGTAACTACTCAGATTCCTCTGTGCGGACAGTAAACATATGACTTCCTTGGAAACCCATATTTGCCTCTGACAATTTACTTTGGTAAACATGGTAACTGTATACTTGAATCACTCTTCACTCTGTAAAAATATTTGTGTATGTGGGACATTGATAAAGTAATGCAATTAGGGGACTACAAAGATTAACCAGCTTCCTGCAGCCTCAGTGTAAGAACCTCCTTAGGATGATTACAACTAAATTATTGATTAATTTCCTTCAGTACCAGCTTATGCACATTAGTAGGATAATTTCAAGAACTCTGCAGTTTTTTCGTGGCCTATCCTTTAGAAATGATATTTATACTTCCCATAATGGTATACATACCAGTAGGTAGGTTTTCAATATATAAACTATTTTTGTTCAGTTAAGTGATTCAGAATATTCCAGCTTATTAATAGGACTGTTTTTCTTTGTGTGTGTGTGTGTGTCTTACAGTACCAGTACTACTCATTTATAATTGTGTTGCTCTGGAAATGAGAGGGTGATTCCCTCTCTTGGGGCTTCCTCTCTTAGTCCTTTATTGATATATATTTATATTTCTTATTTTCTACTAGTCACTACATCCACCAGTTAGCATAAGTTTTATGTGTGCTACTAACACAGCAGAAGTATTTTCTTATATTTCCTGACTTTTTTTTTTTATTTGTGTCCATTAGTTAAATGATTCCTCTCATTTTCAAAACATTGGTCAGTATTCATATCAACTTCAGTAAGGAGCTTAAACTTTTGTTCATGTGCCATCTCTTTTCTTTGTCTTCTGCAGTCACTTGTAGCTTAGCTCCTTTGTTTCATTTATTGATTTTTTCACCGATCTTTGGACTATCGAGCAACTCCATTTATCTATTAAGATGAAGAAACCAAAGGGATATGCAGTTAAATTTCGATCTAAGTTGTGTACCAGCACAACTCTTAAAGATCTTTTATCATGTACTTGAGAGCTGCTTTAGCATTAACTGTTGTATTCCTATCTTACATCATAACCTTTCTGATTTGATTTTCTGATGACAGACTGGGCAATGTGTTGTCATTTCATCATACAAGCCCCTTTCACAGGTAGATTTTTGTCCTGCACTCCATGTGAGTTGATAATTAATACCTGGTCTTGTTTTACTGTGTCCTTTTTTGATACTTCACACTTGTATGGGTTTATTTTGTTAACCTTAGATCCAAGCAAAGTTGGAATAAGTCCAAGTCTTTCTGTAGGTTCTTGAAACCTCAGGAACTCCTGATTTTCTTCATAAGTTTAGGCATCACTGAAAAACATATTCATTTGAATCTTTCTGGTATGTCATCTACATAGATCAAGAATGATAGTTGCCTCAGGATCATGCCTTCTTCAACACTTAAAGCATTACTACCTCCAGTATCGACAGAAAAATGAATTAAAATGTAGTCTGATGCATAGCTGATGACACTAGAGAGAACAAAATGATAGGATAAGATGGTTGAAAAAAATGATGCAAACAAATTACATACAATCAACTAAGGAAGAGAAGTGAACTTGATGGAATTCAATGAGATGAACTTGAGCAAATAAATCGTAGATTGATTGATAGCATATTTGTGACACTGCAAAAGTGAAGGTACACCACCGAATTTCTGGCAACTGATGGTTTGGCACCTCCTTTAGTCCGTAGAAAATTATGAGGGAAATTGAAATTACTGTGGCCACCAGACTAGTTTACTGGGCAGCCACAGATGGCGTAGTGCATGGGGGGTGCTTAATTACATTCTTTTCACTGCATTTCTAAGTGGTGATACCACATTTCTGTGTGATTCTTAGCTTATTTTGCTTAAATTTGACTCTAGCTATGGCTTTTAAGACATATGAGAGTGTCAGTCGTGGTGTCAAACGTAAACACCAGTCCATGTTGATCCAAGATAAAGTAGAACTTTTGAAAAAATGGACTGTGGTGTTTCGATGCATAAACTGTGTGACATCTACAGTATTGGTTCATCAACTGTTTATGATGTAAAGAAGCAGAGGGAGGAAATATTGAAATTCTATGCTGACATTGATTCCAAGAAGGAAATGACGATTAGAAAAACTATGAAAGATGGTAAGAGTACTGAGCACGATCGAGTGATGATGGAATGGTTTTGACAGCGTTGGGGTGATGGAGTGGAATTGTTAGGTAGCATGATAATGGACCAGGCTAAGTTGTTCCATAAAGAACGTAAATTACAACATGAGCATGACTATAGTGAAGGATGGCTTTAAAGATTCAAGAAGTGTCATGGAATTTCCATGGATAAAATGTGCGGAAAAAAGCAGTCGGCAAACCACGAAGGAGCTGCCGAGTATGTAGGCGAATTTGCAAAACTTGTAGCTGACAAGCACCTCAGTCCTCAGCATTTGTAAAAGTACCTGTATTTCAATCATTTATTTAATTTACATTTAATTTTTTTTTTCTTTGTCGCTGTCTCCCGCGTTTGCGAGGTAGCGCAAGGAAACAGACGAAAGAAATGGCCCAACCCACCCCATACACATGTGTATACATACGTCCACACACGCAAATATACATACCTACACAGCTTTCCAGGGTTTACCCCAGACACTTCACATGTCCTGATTCAATCCACTGACAGCATGTCAACCCCGGTATACCACATCGATCCAATTCACTCTACGCCTTGCCCTCCTTTCACCCTCCTGCATGTTCAGGCCCCGATCACACAAAATCTTTTTCACTCCATCTTTCCACCTCCAATTTGGTCTCCCACTTCTCCTCGTTCCCTCCACCTCCGACACATATATCCTCTTGGTCAATCGTTCCTCACTCATTCTCTCCATGTGCCCAAACCATTTCAAAACACCCTCTTCTGCTCTCTCAACCACGCTCTTTTTATTTCCACACATCTCTCTTACCCTTATGTTACTTACTCGATCAAACCACCTCACACCACACATTGTCCTCAAACATCTCATTTCCAGCACATCCATCCTCCTGCGCACAACTCTATCCATAGTCCACGCCTCGCAACCATACAACATTGTTGGAACCACTATTCCTTCAAACATACCCATTTTTGCTTTCCGAGATAATGTTCTCGACTTCCATACATTCTTTAAGGCTCCCAGGATTTTCGCCCCCTCCCCCACCCTATGATCCACTTCCGCTTCCATGGTTCCATCTGCTGCCAGATCCACTCCCAGATATCTAAAACACTTTACTTCCTCCAGTTTTTCTCCTTTCAAACGTACCTCCCAATTGACTTGACCCTCAACCCTACTGTACCTAATTATCTTGCTCTTATTCACATTTACTCTTAACTTTCTTCTTTCACACACTTTACCAAACTCAGTCACCAGCTTCTGCAGTTTCTCACATGAATCAGCCACCAGCGCTGTATCATCAGCGAACAACAACTGACTCACTTCCCAAGCTCTCTCATCCCCAACAGACTTCATACTTGCCCCTCTTTCCAAAACTCTTGCATTTACCTCCCTAACAACCCCATCCATAAACAAATTAAACAACCATGGAGACATCACACACCCCTGCCGCAAACCTACATTCACTTTCCTCTCTTCCTACACGTACACATGCCTTACATCCTCGATAAAAACTTTTCACTGCTTCTATCAACTTGCCTCCCACACCATATATTCTTAATACCTTCCACAGAGCATCTCTATCAACTCTATCATATGCCTTCTCCAGATCCATAAATGCTACATACAAATCCATTTGCTTTTCTAAGTATTTCTCACATACATTCTTCAAAGCAAACACCTGATCCACACATCCTCTACCACTTCTGAAACCACACTGCTCTTCCCCAATCTGATGCTCTGTACATGCCTTCACCCTCTCAATCAATACCCTCCCATATAATTTACCAGGAATACTCAACAAACTTATACCTCTGTAATTTGAGCACTCACTCTTATCCCCTTTGCCTTTGTACAAAGGCACTATGCACGCATTCCGCCAATCCTCAGGCACCTCACCATGAGTCATACATACATTAAATAACCTTACCAACCAGTCAATAATACAGTCACCCCCTTTTTTAATAAATTCCACTGCAATACCATCCAAACCTGCTGCCTTGCCGGCTTTCATCTTCCGCAAAGCTTTTACTACCTCTTCTCTGTTTACCAAATCATTTTCTCTAACCCTCTCACTTTGCACACCACCTCGACCAAAACACCCTATATCTGCCACTCTATCATCAAACACATTCAACAAACCTTCAAAATACTCACTCCATCTCCTTCTCACACCACCACTACTTGTTATCACCTCCCCATTTGCGCCCTTCACTGAAGTTCCCATTTGCTCCCTTGTCTTATGCACTTTATTTACCACCTTCCAGAACATCTTTTTATTCTCCCTAAAATTTGATGATACTCTCTCACCCCAACTCTCATTTGCCCTCTTTTTCACCTCTTGCACCTTTCTCGTGACCCCCTGTCTCTTTCTTTTATACATCTCCCACTCAATTGCATTTTTTCCCTGCAAAAATCGTCCAAATGCCTCTCTCTTCTCTTTCACTAATAATCTTACTTCTTCATCCCACCACTCACTACCCTTTCTAATCAACCCACCTCCCACTCTTCTCATGCCACAAGCATCTTTTGCGCAATCCATCACTGATTCCCCAAATACATCCCATTCCTCCCCCACTCCCCTTACTTTCATTGTTCTCACCTTTTTCCATTCTGTACTCAGTCTCTCCTGGTACTTCCTCACACAAGTCTCCTTCCCAAGCTCACTTACTCTCACCACCCTCTTCACCCCAACATTCACTCTTCTTTTCTGAAAACCCATACAAATCTTCACCTTAGCCTCCACAAGATAATGATCAGACATCCCTCCAGTTGCACCTCTCAGCACATTAACATCCAAAAGTCTCTCTTTCGCACGCCTGTCAATTAATACATAATCCAATAATGCTCTCTGGCTATCTCTCTCACATACGTATACTTATGTATATCTCGCTTTTTGAACCAGGTATTCCCAATCACCAGTCCTTTTTCAGCGCATAAATATACAAGCTCTTCACCATTTCTATTTACAACACTGAACACCCCATGTAAACCAATTATTCCCTCAACTGCCACATTACTCACCTTTGCATTCAAATCACCCATCACTATAACCCGGTCTCGTGAATCAAAACCACTAACACACTCATTCAGCTGCTCCCAAAACACTTGCCTCTCATGATCTTTCTTCTCATGCCCAGGTGCATATGCACCAATAATCACCCATCTCTCTCCATCAACTTTCAGTTTTACCCATATTGATCAAGAATTTACTTTCTTACATTCTATCACATACTCCCACAACTCCAGTTTCAGGAGTACTGCTAGTCCTTCCCATGCTCTTGTCCTCTCACTAACCCCTGACTTTACTCCCAAGACATTCCCAAACCACTCTTCCCCTTTACCCTTGAGCTTCGTTTCACTCAGAGCCAAAACATCCAGGTTCCTTTCCTCAAACATACTACCTATCTCTCCTTTTTTCACATCTTGGTTACATCCACACACATTTAGACACCCCAGTCTGAGCCTTCGAGGAGGATGAGCACTCCCTGCGTGACTCCTTCTTCTGTTTCCCATTTTAGAAAGTTAAAAATACAAGGAGGGGAGGATTTCTGGCCCCCCGCTCCCATTTACATTTAATATTTCTTTAATTTAAATTTCTAGCAGTCCATGGTATACTTTAGACACATGGGGATGTATGATTAGTGGGTTAGAGGTGTGTTGATGAATTATTATTACGTGACCATGGTTAATCCGGCAAGGCTTTGGAATCAAGAGTGATGGAAAGTTAGTGGTGTACCTGTAATAGAAATGAAACACATTTCAAATATTTCATGTCATGCAGATAATGAAAACTTTCAGTACAAGGTAGGGGAAACTAATGATGAAAATGTTCATTATATGCTCAGTGAAATTAGATACTTCTGGGTCATGTGGTTATCAATCACTCATGTGAAAATATACATTAGAAAGAATTCAGAAACATTGCACAAGCAGGCTTGAGGGAATGAAATGTATGAGCTATCATAAGAGGGTGGAAGAACTTGAACTTTATAATATTGAAAGAAGACAAGGAAGATATGAGATATGCACTCAGGGCAAAAAATTAAAAGACATAAAGGACAGTATACTGGCCTAAAAGCCTCTCATCAAGATAGAATCTTAGTTATTCAGTGTGCAGTAATGTTATGGAATATACCAAAAAGATGTCCAGAACTTAAGATGAAAATACTGTTTAGTGTACTCTCAAGAGAAATAAGAAACATACATGGAACAAGACAAAAATATTTAAAACAGAAAGTAGGTAGATAGTTGAATACAGATCCAGATGAATCACAGACAATCTTAAGGTTGACTTGTGATGTTTTATGTGTGGTAGCAGAGAGAAATAGTATTTATGAACCAAGGAAGACATATATTGAGTGCATTAAGCTGACCGTGCCCATTGACAAAATCTTGCCTAAAGGCAAGGTACAGGATAGATGCAGGGGACCTCTGTTAACATTGACACTGCATATCGGGAAATTGTGATTCTTAAACAAATCCATTTTTCCCATAAAAACCCATGTAAAAAGGCTTGTCATTTTCCTTAGGACCTAACTTGGGAATATTTTGTATAACAGTTATCAAGAATAAGAGACAAAATTTGCTGATATACATATACATATGCCTGGACATGAGAAGAAAGATCATGGGAGCAGCTGAATGAGTGTGTTAGTGGTTTTGATGCGCAAGACTGGGTTATAGTGATGGGTGATTTGAATGCAAAGGTGAGTAATGTGGCAGTTGAGGGAATAATTGGTGTACATGGGGTGTTCAGTGTTGTAAATGGAAATGGTGAAGAGCTTGTAGATTTATGTGCTGAAAAAGGACAGGTGATTGGGAATATCTGGTTTAAAAAGCGAGATATACATAAGTATACGTATGTAAGTAGGAGAGATGGCCAGAGAGCGTTATTGGGTTACGTGTTAATTGATAGGCGCAAGAAAGAGAGACTTTTGTATGTTAATGTGCTGAGAGGTGTAACTGGAGGGATGTTTGATCATTATCTTGTGGAGGCGAAGGTGAAGGTTTGTATGGGTTTTCAGAAAAGAAGAGAGAATGTTGGGGTGAAGAGAGTGGTGAGAGTAAGTGAGCTCGGGAAGGAGACTTGTGTGAGGAAGTACCAGGAGAGACTGAGTACAGAATGGAAAAAGGTGAGAACAAAGGAGGTAAGGGGAGTGGGGGACGAATGGGATATATTTAGGGAAGCAGTGATGACTTGCGCAAAAGATGCTTGTGGCATGGGAAGCATGGGAGATGGGTTGTAGAAAAGGTAGTGAGTGGTAGGATGAAGAAGTAAGATTATTAGTGAAAGAGAAGAGAGAGGCATTTGGACGATTTTTGCTGGGAAAATGCAAATGAGTGGGAGATGTATAAAAGAAAGAGGCAGGAGGTCAAGAGAAAGGTGCAAGTGGTGAAAAAGAGGGCAAATGAGAGTTGGGGTGAGAGAGTATCATTAAATTTTCGGGAAAAGAAAAAGATGTTTTGGAAGGAGGTAAATAAATTGCGTAAGACAAGGGAGCAAATGGGAATTTCAGTGAAGGGGGCTAATGGGGAGGTGATAACAAGTAGTGGTGATGTGAGAAGGAGATGGAGTGAGTATTTTGAAGGTTTGTTGAATGTGTTTGATGATAGAGTGGCAGATATAGGGCGTTTTGGTCGAGCTGGTGTGCAAAGTGAGAGGGTTAGGGAAAATGACTTGGTATACAGAGAAGAGGTAGTAAAAGCTTTGCAGAAGATGAAAGCTGGCAAGGCAGCAGGTTTGGATGGTATTGCAGGGGAATTTATATAAAAAGGGGGTGACTGTATTGTTGACTGGTTGGTAAGGTTATTTAATATATGTATGATTCATGGGGAGGTGCCTGAGGATTGGTGGAATGCTTGCATAGTGCCATTGTACAAAGGCAAAGGGGATAAGAGTGAGTGCTCAAATTACAGAGGTATAAGTTTGTTGAGTATTCCTGGTAAATTATATGGGAGGGTATTGATTGAGAGGGTGAAGGCATGTACAGAGCATCAGACTGGGGAAGAGCAGTGTGGTTTCAGAAGTGGTAGAGGATGTGTGGATCAGGTGTTTGCTTTGAAGAATGTATGTGAGAAATACTTAGGAAAGCAAATGGATTTGTATGTAGCATTTATGGATCTGGAGAGGGCATATGATAGAGTTGATAAAGATGCTCTGTGGAAGGTATTAAGAATATATGGTGTGGGAGGCAAGTTGTTAGAAGCAGTGAAAAGTTTTAATCGAGGATGTAAGGCATGTGTACGTGTAGGAAGAGAGGAAAGTGATTGGTTCTCAGTGAATGAGGTTTGTGGCATGGGTGTGTGATGTCTCCATGGTTGTTTAATTTGTTTATGGATGGGGTTGTTAGGGAGGTGAATGCAAGAGTTTTGGAAAGAGGGGCAAGTATGCAGTCTGTTGTGGATGAGAGAGCTTGGGAAGTGAGTCAGTTGTTGTTCACTGATGATACAGCGCTGGTGGCTGATTCATGTGAGAAACTGCAGAAGCTGGTGACTGAGTTTGGTAAAGTGTATGAAAGAAGAAAGTTAAGAGTAAATGTGAATAAGAGGAAGGTTATTAGGTACAGTAGGGTTGAGGGTCAAGTCAGTTGGGAGGTAAGTTTGAATGGAGAAAAACTGGAAGAAGTAAAGTGTTTTAGATATCTGGGAGTGGATCTGGCAGTGGATGGAACCATGGAAGCGGAAGTGAATCATAGGGTGGGGGAGGGGGCGAAAATCCTGGGGGCCTTGAAGAATGTTTGGAAGTCGAGAACATTATCTCGGAAAGCAAAAATGGGTATGTTTGAAGGAATAGTGGTTCCAAGAATGTTGTATGGTTGCGAGGCATGGGCTATGGATAGAGTTGTGCGGAGGAGGGTGGATGTGCTGGAAATGAGGTGTTTGCAGACAATATGTGGTGTGAGGTGGTTTGATTGAGTAAGTAATGTAAGGGTAAGAGAGATGTGTGGAAATAAAAAGAGTGTGGTTGAGAGAGCAGAAGAGGGTGTTTTGAAATGGTTTGGTCACTTGGAGAGAATGAGTGAGGAAAGGTTGACTGAGAGGTTATGTGTGTCAGAGGTGGAGGGAACGAGGAGAAGTGGGAGACCAAATTGGAGGTGGAAAGATGGAGTGAAAAAGATTTTGAGTGATTGGGGCCTGAACATGCAGGAGAGTGAAAGGCGTGCAAGGAATAGAGTGAATTGGAACAATGTGGTATACTAAGGTCGACTTGCTGTCAATGGATTGAACCAGAGCATGTGAAGCATCTGGGGTAAACCATGGAAAGTTCTGTAGGGCCTGGATGTGGAAAGGGAACTGTGTTTTCGGTGCATTATTGCATGACAGTTAGAGACTGAGTGTGAACGAATGTGGCCTTTGTTGTCTTTTCCTAGCGTTACCTCGCACACATGAGGGGGGAGGGGGATGTTATTCCATGTGTGGCGAGGTGGCGATGGGAATGAATAAAGGCAGACAGTATGAATTATGTACACGTGTATGTATGTATATGTCTGTGTGTGTATATATATGTGTACATTGAGATGTATAGGTATGTATATTTGCGTGTGTGGACGTGTATGTATATACATGTGTATGTGGGTGGGTTGGGCCATTCTTTCGTCTGTTTCCTTGCGCTACCTCGCTAACGTGGGAGACAGCGACAAAGTAAAATAAAATAAATGAAATAAGCATATACTGTCACATGATAGCTTAAGAATGATGCGAGTGGATGTGCACTTCCTTAATCTGTTCCTTGTGCTACTTTGCTCACACAGGAAATAGCCATCAAGTATGAAAAAAAAGTACTGTCTATTTGTGTAGATATGAACATTAGATTTTGATATAAAGCATAGTGTATATAGCATGAACATTTACCATATGTAGTCATGAATTTTGCGTGTAGATGAGGAGTGGCAATCAGCTACTTACAGAAATGGCTTGAGTTAGAGGAGTGGGTGCATTGGATTATTTGTGTAGGAGAAGAAAACATTGAAAAAAGGAGAAAAAGTGTAGGGGACAGGACAGAACCATGAGGGACACTGCTCTTGATGGGGAAAAGGGGGAAGCTGATCCATCAACATATACAGAGATAGATCAGCCAGAGAGCAAGCTAGATTTGAAGGAACAAAGTGAGGGATGGAAGCCAAAAGAGGGGAGCTTAAAGATGAGACCCCAATGGTACACCCTGTCCAAAGCCTTAGATATGTCAAGGGCAACTACACATGACTCCCCAAAATCTTTCAGGGATGATGACCGGACTTTGGTAAGATAGGAAAGACTGTCACTAGTGGATCTCGCTATACGGAAGCTATACTGGTGATCAAAGAGAAGACTGTGAGTTTCAAGGTGTTTAAAGATATGGGAGTTGAGGAGAATTTTAAAGACTTTGGAAATGGTAGATGTGAAAGCAGTAGGATGACAGTTGAAGGGGTCAGAATGGTTACCCTTCTTAGGGATGGGTTGTATCAGTGCATGCTTCCAAGGAGAGGAAAGTCTTGGTGTTTAAACAGAAACAGAACAGACAAGCAAGTACAGGTGCATGTTCAGAGGCATACTCTTTCAATACATGGGAATGGATGCCATTAGGATCATAAGCCTTGCTTGTGTCCAGAGAGAGAAGCACTTTTCGGACTTTCTGATAAGAGATTACGGGAAGGGGCGTATGATTATTAAGAGGAGCATCAGGAGGTGAAGGAATGTCAGAGTCATCCAAGGTGGAGTTAGAGGAGAAATAAGAACCAGATAGAGTTGCTTTGTCTACGGGAGAGACAGCTGGTGTCCATCAGAATGGAAAAATGAAGGAAAGTTAGAGAGACAGAAGTTGTTAGAGATGCCCTTAGCTAAATACCAGAAAGACATATCAATGGTTGATGAGGAAAGGTTATCACAATTTCTTTGAGTAAAGGAATGCTTTGCCTAACAGATAACATGCTTGTAGTGATTATGGGCAGTGATGAAAGCTGAATGGGAGCCAGAGGGAGGAGAGTTTTTCTAAGCCCAATGTGCCTGATCCCTTGCTTTAATTGCCTCAGAGCAGGAATGGTTGAACCATGGACTGGATGAAGAAGTCATCTTGGAGGAAGAGGGGATAAATGCTTCCATTCCCACAAGAAATAACCTCTGCTGTGCATTTGGTGGAGACAGAGGCATCACTACATAAGAGACAGTAATTTAGCCAAGGGAAGTCAGAAAAGAAGTTATGTATATTATTCCCGTCAGCTTTGTTGAGATGTCAGTATTTACACTGAGAAGTGGTTGCTGGAAGGGAAAGTGCTGTTAGAATAGATACATTTATGAGAGTGTGTATTTGCAGCAGGATGGACTAAAGGTGAAAAACAACTCCTGAATATCAGGAGAGTGGTTTCATCAGTCAGGAATATAGTTAGGGTAGGAGATAATATGCTCTAAATCATTGAGAATGGAGAACATGAAGGCTTCAATCCCCCCACCATCCGTATGGAAGGAATTCAACCATTTCCTGTGGTGAACATTCAAGTCCCCGAGGTAGAAGATCTCAGCTTTTGGGTGAGAGGATGTCAGTCTCATGGTAGGAGTTTAGATAGTCGAAGAAAGATATAAAATTTGTGGAATTAGAAGAGCAATAGGTGAAACGGAGGAAATGTGTGGTAGTAGGGAGACAAACCTTGAGGAACATTACATCAGGGTTTGGGGACTCAAGGTCCCTGAGGCATGCAACAGGTGTGTTGATTTTGGAATAATCACAAACACCACCTTTGAACCAGGGTCTTGAGTGGAGGTTATAGTTAGATATGAAAAAGGGACTTGTGAGAACTTCATTAGACAACTGTGTCTCGAAGACATAAGATATTAGGAGAGGTACTAGACAGGTGTTATCCAACTGAGGAGAGGTTACTAGAGAGACCACGAATGTTGGTATAGTGAATAGATAAAGGGGAAGGTCATGGGAGGGGCTGGTACTGCTACAGCCAGAGCCTTCCCTCTCACTGGCAGTAGAGTCAGCAGAAACCTGGAGATTCTTAGCACACCAGGGACTAGGGGCCATAGAATCGTCGGACTCTGTCATGGTACTTAGAAATGTCTGAGTGAACAGGGATTGCCAAGAGTACTTATGAGAAAAAAATAATAATGATAAGCAAGGTTTGAGTATGTTGCTTGTAAGAAGTTAGGACTAGCCCAGTAGTCCCATTTTGATGAGACAGAAAGTAAGACAGCAATCCTTACATGGAAAATGTGAGATGGTTCTGGACACACTATTTGATGCACAGTGTAGTAGGAGGCAGAAATCATCACATGAATTTTAAGTTTTTTTTTTTTTTTTTTTTTTTTTTTTTTTTTTTTTTTTTTTTTTATACTTTGTCGCTGTCTCCCGCGTTTGTGAGGTAGCGCAAGGAAACAGACGAAAGAAATGGCCCAACCCCCCCATACACATGTACATACACACGTCCACACACGCAAATATACATACCTACACAGCTTTCCATGGTTTACCCCAGACGCTTCACATGCCTTGATTCAATCCACTGACAGCACGTCAACCCCTGTATACCACATCGCTCCAATTCACTCTATTCCTTGCCCTCCTTTCACCCTCCTGCATGTTCAGGCCCCGATCACACAAAATCCTTTTCACTCCATCTTTCCACCTCCAATTTGGTCTCCCTCTTCTCCTCGTTCCCTCCACCTCCGACACATATATCCTCTTGGTCAATCTTTCCTCACTCATTCTCTCCATGTGCCCAAACCATTTCAAAACACCCTCTTCTGCTCTCTCAATCACGCTCTTTTTATTTCCACACATCTCTCTTACCCTTACGTTACTTACTCGATCAAACCACCTCACACCACACATTGTCCTCAAACATCTCATTTCCAGCACATCCATCCTCCTACGCACAACTCTATCCATAGCCCACGCCTCGCAACCATACAACATTGTTGGAACTACTATTCCTTCAAACATACCCATTTTTGCTTTCCGGGATAATGTTCTCGACTTCCACACATTTTTCAAGGCTCCCAAAATTTTCGCCCCCTCCCCCACCCTATGATCCACTTCCGCTTCCATGGTTCCATCCGCTGACAGATCCACTCCCAGATATCTAAAACACTTCACTTCCTCCAGCCTCTCACCATTCAAACTCACCTCCCAATTGACTTGACCCTCAACCCTACTGTACCTAATAACCTTGCTCTTATTGACATTTACTCTTAACTTTCTTCTTCCACACACTTTACCAAACTCCGTCACCAGCTTCTGCAGTTTCTCACATGAATCCGCCACCAGCGCTGTATCATCAGCGAACAACAACTGACTCACTTCCCAAGCTCTCTCATCCCCAACAGACTTCATACTTGCCCCTCTTTCCAAAACTCTTGCATTTACCTCCCTAACAACCCCATCCATAAACAAATTAAACAACCATGGAGACATCACACACCCCTGCCGCAAACCTACATTCACTGAGAACCAATCACTTTCCTCTCTTCCTACACGTACACATGCCTTACATCCTCGATAAAAACTTTTCACTGCTTCTAACAACTTGCCTCCCACACCATATATTCTTAATACCTTCCACAGAGCATCTCTATCAACTCTATCATATGTCCTCTCCAGATCCATAAATGCTACATACAAATCCATTTGCTTTTCTAAGTATTTCTCACATACATTCTTCAAAGCAAACACCTGATCCACACATCCTCTACCACTTCTGAAACCACACTGCTCTTCCCCAATCTGATGCTCTGTACATGCCTTCACCCTCTCAATCAATACCCTCCCATATAATTTACCAGGAATACTCAACAAACTTATACCTCTGTAATTTGAGCACTCACTCTTATCCCCTTTGCCTTTGTACAATGGCACTATGCAAGCATTCCGCCAATCCTCAGGCACCTCACCATGAGTCATACATACATTAAATAACCTTACCAACCAGTCAACAATACAGTCACCCCCTTTTTTAATAAATTCCACTGCAATACCATCCAAACCTGCTGCCTTGCCGGCTTTCATCTTCCGCAAAGCTTTTACTACCTCTTCTCTGTTTACCAAATCATTTTCCCTAACCCTCTCACTTTGCACACCACCTCGACCCAAACACCCTATATCTGCCACTCTGTCATCAGACACATTCAACAAACCTTCAAAATACTCATTCCATCTCCTTCTCACATCACCACTACTTGTTATCACCTCCCCATTTACGCCCTTCACTGAAGTTCCCATTTGCTCCCTTGTCTTACGCACCCTATTTACCTCCTTCCAGAACATCTTTTTATTCTCCCTAAAATTTACTGATAGTCTCTCACCCCAACTCTCATTAGCCCTTTTTTTCACCTCTTGCACCTTTCTCTTGACCTCCTGTCTCTTTCTTTTATACTTCTCCCACTCAATTGCATTTTTTCCCTGCAAAAATCGTCCAAATGCCTCTCTCTTCTCTTTCACTAATACTCTTACTTCTTCATCCCACCACTCACTACCCTTTCTAAACAGCCCACCTCCCACTCTTCTCATGCCACAAGCATCTTTTGCGCAATCCATCACTGATTCCCTAAATACATCCCATTCCTCCCCCACTCCCCTTACTTCCATTGTTCTCACCTTTTTCCATTCTGTACACAGTCTCTCCTGATACTTCTTCACACAGGTCTCCTTCCCAAGCTCACTTACTCTCACCACCTTCTTCACCCCAACATTCACTCTTCTTTTCTGAAAACCCATACTAATTTTAAGTTTTACTGGTCTTATTTAAATTGCTCATCAATATTTTGACATTTTTATGGCTACTAAATGTTGTATTGGATGCTACCGATGTATTCTTAACTCTGGAAGCTTTACAAAAGTGCAGATATGTATGTAAATACTTATGAATATGTGTAAATGTCCATGTAGATATGTTGATAGTAATTGTTATGATATGTCATTTAGTGAATTTAATGAGGCTAACCTCACAGCCCTCTTATCTTACCTGCCCCCTCCTGCCTTTCTCCACTACCCCATTGCCTCCATTCACCAGGTATTTATGCATTACTTCTGCACTCTATTATGGTCAGATAAGTTTTGTTAGCTTACTTTTTCTTATATCCCTTACTTTTATATACTTGTCTTTCATAGATAGTGATGTGTCATTATTAGATGTGTCACCTCTGCCTTGCATTTTACATTCAGTATTAAATTAAGCACTATAGCACCATATGATTTATGTTAGCTCACATGTTTGTACACATCCATTACTTTCACATGCATTTGTCTCATCTTCAGGTGTTAAACAGAAAATTTTAAGACTTTTTTCAGATCATGGGCAGCTTTCTGCATGTTACCCATTTCAGGATTATTTGATATGAGGATTATTTGTTCAAAATTCTCCCAATTGAATCTTTTAGTTGTAAATTATCACTGAAGCGGTAATAATCAATATTCCTTCTCTGCAAGATTCAACCATAATCTGCAGGTGTCAAAAACAGTTTGTGCATCCCATATGGTTTTCTGACCCTTCCAACTAGGAAATGGGGCCAAGATCCCATAAAGTGCTGTCCCCATGTTGACACTGCCTGAGCTTTTGCATAAGCATTGACTCACTCAGCTGATGGCCACCCCCACATAGTACTTCACCTATCTCAATTTTTCTTTCTCTTCACTTTATTTATTTATATTTGATATACTTTATCACTGTCTCCTGCGTCAGTGAGGTAGTGCAAGGAAACAGATGAGGAATGGCCCCACCCACCCCATACACATGTATGTACATAAATGCCCATACATGCACATATACATGCATATACATATCAACATATACACATATACATACATACACATATGCATACACTGCCATATACATATATACACATAGAACATACAAACCTCCAACAGCCAGAATCGAACCCAGGACCCCTGTGCGTGAGGCAGGAATGCTAACCGCTAGGCTATGGGCCTGGCCTAGCAGTTAGCATTCCTGCCTTGCAAACAGGGGTCCCGGGTTCGATCCTGGATGTTGGAGGTTTGTATGTTCTATGAAGGTGCGCATTTCTATGCACTTTATTCGTATATATACACATGTACATATTCATACTCACTGCCTTCATCCATTCTTGTCACCACCCCAGCACACAGGAAAAAGTATTGCCACCCCCTGCATGAGCAAGGTAGCACTAGGAAAACAGACAAAAAAGGCCTCATTTCTTCACACTTAGTCTCTAGCTGTCATGTGTAATGCACCAAAACCACAACTCCCTATCCACACCTAGGTCCCACAGACCTTTCCATGGTTTGCCCCAGATGTTTCACATGCCCTGGGTCAGTCCATTTTATTTACCATTATTTAAATAATTCATGGACATTTTGATATCAAGATATGCTTTGTAAATGTGTTTTGCCCTACGGTGTATAAGTGATAATATTATATGATGTTTTTGATGAGTGTTTATGAGTGCATAGTGTTCCTTTAAATCCAGCAGTTTAATTCTTTGTACCACTTACAGTTTGTTCATCATTATGAATCTATGTTATGTAATATAACACAGATTTCTTTTCTTATGTTGAGGGTCCACCTATGGACAAAGTCCATATCAAGGCCAGGCTTGAATTGAAATGTAGAGAGGTTAATGAATGGGAAAAAGAAGAGACAAGGGAAACTGTATATGAATTTTGGAGGAAGTGAAAAATCTGTCTTTGATAATATGCAGTCATAGTTAGTGGGAAAGACATGAGAGGGTATAGAGTTCCAAAGCTTGGAGGTTTAGGGAAAGAAACAGTTACCAAATTGGCCCACCCTTGAGTTGCCAATGGCTACACAGTAGTTACATGATGCAGCACCTTGTCAAGTATTGTGTGGTGTAGCTAGGGGCAATGGCACACAAACAGCCTGGCCTTGGGAGCAAAACCCAAAGTGATGGCTAGAGAAGAAGGAAAATAAACCAGTGTCATGGCATAGGGCAAGCAAGACAAGTTTGAAATTTGCTTGGGAGTGTTTATGAATTGGACTACTTTTGTTTCAACACTGTCAAGTAAGGATGCAGAGCTAGAAGCTCCACAAATGTGAGAACAGTACTCCATGTAAGATTGGATTACTCCTATCTATGAATGGAACAACTGCTTTGAAGAAAAGAAGTTTTTACATTCAAATGGAACATTGATGTGTGGTTTCCAAGATAGGGTGGATGTTACAATAACACCAAGGAAATTCATTGAGTCAAAAGGCAGAATTACAGAACCATTAAAGGAAAGAAGAAGGTTGTGAGGAATTCCCAGTTGAGAGATGGGTGGAAACTAGGTTTGGAGGCATTAAACTCACCCAGATTTCATCTACCCTCTCTGAGAAATCCTGCCCTGATCTGAGTTTATTGAGAAAGTTGTGTTGAGATGAGATGCAGATTGAGTGAGAAAAGGAGCAGAATTGAAGGATGTGGAGGAGTGGTGTTAAGTCATCAGTGGAGGAGTGAATTTGATTATTTAAGGAAGAAAGGAAATCATTGATAAAGATAATAGAAAGTGTAGGGGATGGGACATACCCTGGAGGGAAACTGCTGCTGATGGAGAAAGGATGAGAGGCTGATTTGTTAACAGCCTTGTGGATAGATTGGCCACAGAGGAAGCTAGATATGAGGAAGCAAAGTTAGGGAGAGAAGCCAAAAGATGGGAGTTTGAGATGAGAGCACAATGCCACACCGTCTAAAGCTTTGGATATGTCAAGGACAACTTCATAAGATTCCCCAAAATCTATCAGGGATGATGACCAGACATTAGTATGACAGAAAAGAATATCACTAGTGGATGTTGCCCACAAAAGCCATACTGGTGATCCAAGAGAAGACCGAGTTTCAAGGTTTCTAAGGGTATGGGAGTTGAGGTGTGATTCAAAGACTTTTGAAATGGTACATGTTGAAGGAACAGGATGATAGAGTAGTTAGCACTGTCACCCTTGATAGGGATGGAAAGTACCAACACATGCTTCCAGGAAGAAGGGGAAAAAAGTTGTTTTTCAAACAGAAATGGAACAGACAAGCAAGCACAGGTGCAAGTTCAGAGGCACACTCTTTCAGTGCATGTAGAGATTACAAGAAGGGGCATAGGATTAGTAAATGGAGCATCAGTGAGTCTGGAAATATTAGAGTCATCCAAAATAGAGTTACAGGAGAAACAGGAACCAAAGACAGTTGGTATGGCTATGGGAGAGACAGGTATAGTATCATCAGAATGGAAAAGTGTAGGAAAGGTAAAGCAACAGAAGTTGTTAGCAATGCCTTTAGCTAAAGACCAGGAATACCTATCACTGGAAGATGAAGGGTGGTTATCACTCTTTCTTTGAAAAAAGGTATGCTTAGCCTCAAGGATAATGTACTTACATTGATTATGGGTAGTGATAAATGCTGAGTGGTAGTCAGAGGAAGGAGAGTTTTTCCAAGCCTGATATGCCTGATCTTTTGCCTGAATGGCCACAGAACTGTAACATTTAAACAATTGATGGAAAGAAGAGGTCACCTTGAAGGTAAAGGGGACAGTTGCTTCATTTCTGCAACAGTAACTGTTGCTATGCATATGGCAGAAACAGAAGCATCACCAGAAAGGAGACTACTTTTTACTCAAGGAAAGTCAGAAAAGATTTTTTGTTTGTTATTCCAGTCAGCTTTGGTTAGGTACCAATACTTACATCTAAAAAGGGCTGCTAGAGTGGGAGGTGCCATTAAAGTAGATACATTTATGAGATTGTGGTCAGATGAACCAGTTGGAGGCAAAATTGTTTAGTTACAGTATGAAGAATTAGAGGTGAAAATCAGATTATCTTTAGTGACTGTCAGTGGAGTCTGCATGGTGCTTGGATTTCACATGTTTAAGTTTTGAGAAAAATGGACTCTCATTTTGTAACTTTAAAGTAGTTTCTCTAGTAACACGGTAGTTATTCTTTGGTACCAATTTCCAGAAAGTATGGCTTCTCTCTGTTTTATGGACAGATTTCAGTATATCATCTTTCAAAAGTTCAGTTATTTCCATCTGATATTTTGCCTCATCAGTGACTAAAGTAGATTTCAGACAGTCTGCTCCATGCTAAAAGGATGAGTTATAAACCTTGATTTGAGATCTTTTCTGTTGCAAATCTTGAAAACTTGCTGTAATTTAGTCCTCTAGATCTTTAATCACATTTGCATATTTATATGTTGTCTGTAGTTTGTGTTATCCATTTTCTTTTGATCTGACTTGAAGCTGTTACAGTGAAAGGTAATGTGTCAGTTCACTTTTAGTTGTTTGTCTTTGAAACAACTGCTGTTTGTCAATAAAAGCAATTATGCTATGAACTAGGTCAGATATCAGCCTGCATGTCTGGAAGAAGAGCCAAATCTTTAACCCTCCCTGGATCTGGAAGCTTGGAGTAAGTTATATGCTTTTAATCTATTAAAGATCTCACCAGCTTCATTGGCTCAAAAAAAAGATGAGATATAACTTTAACCCTGGAAAGCCTTTAATTTGAGCATTGTATTGGTAAATCAGTTGGTGAAGTTTCGTCATTGACTTCCCTCATTAAGTTTTAACACCGTCTGTAATGTTGTGTATTTGTCCAAATAGAATTTGTAATATCCAACAAAGGTTTCATGATATCAAATTTCAGTTTTAAAGACCAATTGTTTATGGTGAATATAATACAGTGAAATGTTGAGAATTCTGGGAACCTTGCATCAGACTTACAAAGCCTAATCCACTCACATATCCACATATAGACAGAGCATTGTCTGTTGGTATGGCTGTGAGGTTTTGTAATCACAAGGGCAAATTGTGCTCTGCAGCTACAGCCATCATTGCCTTTGTTATATTTTGTCCTTGAGTTCTTTCCTTCAGTGACACAGTACCCAGGAGTTCTCTCACATCAACATTATCAGACAAACACAAATAGATGAATTTTATCCTGAACATCAAGTTGAGGTATATCATGGTCATCACATGACTCATCCAAAGTTATACTGAAATAAGCACACTGCTGAAGTTGTGAGTGTGGCTGTGATTAAATTTCACTGTTTAGAACATTAATTCTGCACTCAATTGTGTACCATGGTAACTGCAGATCTGACATTTTTTATGTAGTCTTTTGCTGGTGCTAAAATTGAAATTACATCCATGAAGCAAATCTTAATTAAATTCCTCTTCAGAATAGGACTTTTTTGCATGGGCTATATTCCATGCTAAATGATAGGAGGCTAATGTTCCTGTCTGTGCTGAGCTGACAAAAGAGTTAAACACTGAGGTTGTTTATGCATTTGTGTTTTTCATGATATTACTTTCAATGTTTGAAGTTGAGAATCCAGAGGGAATTCTTTATTGATATTTGCATAGTTTGAAGTCAGATGATATTGTAAGTATGAAGATTTGAATTGCGATAAACACATTTGGCAAAGCAGACACATGACCTTACCATTACCTTCTGTGAAAAACTGCTTATCTTCCCACTCATTTCAAAAAATATTTTTTATGTATTTCCTCTTTAATTTGTAATTCCTTTCCATTGTGCAAGTTAGTATACAAATTACATATAAATGTCAACTACGACACAATAATAATCAGTATACTATAATTCCACATCTATAACACTCCACTCCAATGTTTGAGTCTCTGTTGAGTGACTGACTCTCCTGGGTGAGGTTATAAAGTGCACCGCTAGACAGGAACAGAATGCATGAATCCAATGCCAAGCATGGCTAGTACACTGAGAACCATAAAGAAAGATGATCTGATTTTAATTGATAACCCTGGTATTGTTGATATATAATTTTTTTTACATATGCCTCCCCCAAAAATATGTAAAATATATTCTGTCTATGATATTATGACAAAATGTGATATGTACACAGAATTTTAGAAATTTAGGGGTTGGAACAGTCTTCATAAAACTATCCTTGGTGATTATATATTCTATTTCTGCAATGAATTAAAACTGTGTAATTGCCTTTGTATGTGACTATTTCTAGGGGTTTTATGGGTTCATATCAGTAAATTTGGCTTAAATGGTCCACAGTATTGATTTTATATCATTGTCATTTACCAGTAAGCAGTCAGGCATTCCAGTGTTACATGGTGTACAATTTACTGTTGGTTGAGCATTATGATTAACCTTATTGCACTTGTATTTTTCATATCTGTTGGCCATTAAAGATCCAGTTATGTTAACTAGTACAGCAAATGACTTTTGTTTACTTTTCTTTGTTCTTTGTGTGATGTATTCGTGAATATATTATTTTGTATAAGATTTTCATGGAGGAAAAGACCACTTTGTATTGACAAGAAGACTAATGTTTAACTTTGAAAACATGAAGTACTACTTAATGGGTGAGGCAAAACCAACATTAGCGACACACATCTCATTTTTGATAAATCTGAGTGCTCTTCTTATCTAAAGTACTTTTTTTTGTAATAGTTTATTTCATTCATTCTATTGAGTGTGCTCTTACTTGGTTCCCTACTCCTGATTTATAACATATTAGGTTATACACAGATATTCTTTACTGAATTAAATGATTCTGTTAAATTGTTATTTATTTCTCTCAAGTATTCATTAGAAATTTTACCCCTTATTTTGTGGAGGGATTTTGATTTATACTAAAAGATACCTTTGTTGTTTCATCAGCTATGATGGGAGTTTTTATTTACTGACCATCAGCTGTTGAGAATGCAAATGGCAGCTACAACAGTCAATCACTTAACCCTTTCACATTCACAAATGAAGATCACCACATGAGCAATATTCATAGTTGTAGGTCATTGCATTGAGAATTCCCACCACAGTTTTAAGGCTATGTTCTGGGTTGGTATTCAAGAAGAGAAGTGCATTGGGCAGTGAATGTATGTACACTGCAATCACTCTATGTAACCCTGCATACAAAACAGGGAAGGGAAGTGTGCAATTTGTGTTGTTGCTGCATTTGTCATTTTTTGATGATATATGCACAGAATCTGTATGAATGTTAAAGTTACCAATAAATTGTAGATTATTTTGTTTATAAAGGAAAAACAGCAAAATGACAATCATTCCGTCAATATTTGCGGTACAAAAACTGAATGCAACACTGTCTGTTATATTTTTCTTTCTTCTTTAAGGATAAAACTTCTATAAGGGTACAAAAACATTTAATGTATAAGGAAGGGAAAAGATGATGTTTGAATGACTCAGGGTTAAATTCAAATATATGTTTTTTATAATTTTTCAAATAACTGGGCATAAGTAAAATTTTCTTTAGCTATAATTCACTTTCACAAATGTTTTTTTATTGTTTGCTGGTTGATTGCATTGATTTATGAAATTAATCTTTGTTAGGTCAGTAATCAAGGGGCTTCACAATTTTTCACTTGTTTGCTCATTTTCACCATTAAATTTTGGTTCATTGAGTTCTTTGAGAATAGCTTGTTAGTCCATTGCTTTTTTACTTTGAATCAAATCATGTGAATGATTAGATTTTTATGCCTTGAGGAGCACTTCAGCTTTTGTTTCTGGAGGTATCAAAGAGAGAAAGAGTAGGTAAGTAGGTTTGGGTATATGCTTTCCAACCATTGTCATAGATTACAGCAGTTCTTAAGGAAATGAAGTATATAAATATTCAATTAAGAAAAGTATCTAGAAATGTATATTTAGAAAGTATTTTTTACCTAGATCTAAAAAGAAACTTATAAGTCTTCTCCCGGAGAGGATTATGTATGTTACAGGTACAGGTGTACTTATTGTCATATATAATATGAATATGTTATTTTTGTTGATATGAAAATGAAAGTGAAATCTTTATTTTCATATTAATTGTTACAGTATAATAGGCCTAGTCTATCTAAACTTATAACTGTTGATTTTTTCCCAAAGCAAAATCACTTCATCTTCAAACTGCTTTTGAAAGATTGTATTTAAATATAAAAAGATATATATTGTATTTCTAGTAACCTTTTTAATCATTATCCCTGGGGATAGGGGAAAAAGGACACTACCTACATGTTCTATGTGTTGTATTAAGCAAAAATGAGGGTGAGAAACAGAAGACTAAATTCTCCCCCTCTTGTATTACTACTTTTTATATGTTTTAACAGGAAACACCAAGTGAAGTCATCTGTTTATGATGTGTAATTGCTTAGGTGGGTAAGAAAGACAGTCATATGTTGTATTAAAAGTAATTTATGTTACTCCTATGCACACAAAAACCATCCTACCATTTGTACACATAAGACAAGAGGGGAGATAAACATGGACAAATGGGAGGTAAGCCTGACAGAAGATGGATAGTTCATTCCAGAAGCTGGCTAACTACCTTTGTCTTGGTGTTGGTCATTTTCAATGTAACAAAAAAAGCATTTCTCATTAATACATAAAGTTTACTAAAACCCTATATGATCAGTAAACTGATCGTTATCACTTATACGTGTATTCCTTTATGTTAGCAAATGTGAATGGCTCATGAGTGATTAAATGTACTTTGTCTTCTCAGAGTCCTAGGTTCATATGGTCACAATGTCACATTTTTCTTGATGTCCCTGTATATTTCATACTCTCTTCAGTATGTCATAGATTTCATGTGTACAGTCCATTAATATGGTAAATCCATTCATATAAGTAGATCTTACTCCTAACACACTCCCCATTTCAGTTGAAGTTTCTTTTAAACTCTTACTTCCTGCTTCATAATGCAATTTAGATTAAAGCACACAGCATAAGCATCCCACACATGGAAATTTTAGAAATTTGTCTAAGGATCTATGATCATTCTGAAGTCACACCTAAGCTGTAAAGCAGTGATGATATGATTGGATTTTTGATAGTTCAGAATAATGCACAGACAACCAGGAAATCTGGATTGTCAAGATTAGACTGTATTAAAAGAAATGGTAGTATGGTATTATGAGGTGAAAATAGCGAATTGAGATTGATCATGACATTTGTTATGCAAGGAGACCATAGTAAGTCCAAGAAAGATAGATTTCAAGAGGAAGATAAGATTATCCAGGTTGATCTGGGAGTATTGAGATGAAGAAGGTGGCCAAAGAGGCAAAAATTAAGAATTAAGAGGTATGTAGAGAATACAAGGGATATCTGTTAGAGGTTACATTCATTTTGGACGAAAACAGTGTTGGGTGCTAAAACAGGTCCTTAAATTAGCAGGCAGTAAGAAATTTAGTAAGGTGTTTATAAAAGACAGAACATGGAAAGATGTGATGAAATTACAAAAAGTTAGCTCTGAGTTTGTGAAAAAACATGTTTTTGAGCAAGACTTAAATACCTCCCCTCCATCATGTAGTTTTAACGAAACCAAGCCATTAATTAAGTAAGCATTAGGTTAACACACAGTACTGCCAGATACAGTAAATTAAGATAGAATATAACTGTAAAGGGTCCTTGAGAGCTGCACAAAAAATTCAACAAAAGACAGGGCTGTCATCACCTGGTAAGCCATTATATCCTACCTACTTTCCTATGATGTCATGCTGCCATAGCTCTGTTGCACAGCTGTTTCACCACTCACTGTTAAACAAAAGAAGGTGGACTGGCAACTGAAGGCAGGTAAATTGGGTCTAGATTAAAAACATGCATTTTGCACGTTCAAAGCCAGTTTTTTGAGCCAACTTTATTACCTGTCCTCCATCATGTAGTTTTCCTGATGTAGTGTACAGGGAAGAAGGGTTTACTTTACAGAAAAATACTTGATACCTGAAATTACCAGCACAAGATGAAGAGTACTATAGATTGCTTGTGTCGGTTACTGTTTGAGTCTAAGATAAAAGAGTAAGTACTTACTCAAAGGCCCATTATCATCCATTAGCATAGACACAATGTCATCATATAAAAAAGAATCTCTTAAGATTATTTGCATATCCTGATATGGCAGCAATACCCTGTCAGTTAAGGTGAGCTTTGCCTTTCAGAAATCCATCATACAGTTCTTGATAATCAAAATTGAGAGCAAATCTCTTTTGAACTGTCCAAAAGCACTCCTTTCTCTGGACACAATCAAAGCCGAGATTGACAGCAAATCTCTTTTGAACTGTCTAAAAAGTGCTGATCTCTCTGATCGCAAGCAAACTTTATGGTTCTGATGGCATCCATTCCTGTGTACTGAAAGAACACGCTTCTGAACTTTCATCTATGCTTACTCATCTATACTGTTTCTGTTTGAAAACCTGTTTTTCCTTCTTGAAGCATGGGTTGGTACATCCTGTCCCTAAGAAGGGTGACTGTTTTAACCCCTCTAACTATCGTCCTAAGTAATATAAGGGTAAGAGAGATGTGTGGAAATAAAAAGAGCGTGGTTGAGAGAGCAGAAGAGGGTGTTTTGAAATGGTTTGGGCACATGGAGAGAATGAGTGAGGAAAGATTGACCAAGAGGATATATGTGTTGGAGGTGGAGGGAACGAGGAGAAGTGGGAGACCAAATTGGAGGTGGAAAGGTGGAGTGAAAAAGATTTTGAGTGATCGGGGCCTGAACGTGCAGGAGGGTGAAAGTTGGGCAAGGAATAGAGTGAATTGGATCGATGTGGTATACCGGGGTTGACGTGCTGCCAGTGGATTGAATCAGGGCATGTGAAGCGTCTGGGGTAAACCATGGAAAGCTGTGTGGGGCCTGGATGTGGAAAGGGAGCTGTGGTTTCGGGCATTATTGCATGACAGCTAGAGACTGAGTGTGAACGAATGTGGCCTTTGTTGTCTTTTCCTAGCGCTACCCTGCACACATGAGGGGGGAGGGGGATGGTATTCCATGTGTGGCGAGGTGGCGATGGGAATGAATAAAGGCAGACAGTGTAAATTGTGTGCATGGGTATATATGTATGTGTCTGTGTGTGTATATATATGTGTACATTGAGATGTATAGGTATGTATATTTGCGTGTGTGGACGTGTGTGTATATACATGTGTATGGGGGTGGGTTGGGCCATTTCTTTCGTCTGTTTCCTTGCGCTACCTCGCAAACGCGGGAGACAGCGACAAAGCAAAATAAATAAATAATAACTATCATCCTGATGCTTTGACATCTATCATTTCCAAAGTCTTTGATCCTCTTCAACTCTCATATCCTCAGACATGTTGAATCTCACAGTCTTCTCTATGATGACCAGTATTGCTTCCTTAAGGCAGGATCCATTGGTGATATTCTTTCCTATCTTACGAAGGTCTTGTATTCATTACTTTGACTAAAATCAGACAAATTAAGTCTTAAATAACTTCATAGATCAATATTATCAAAGCCTTTGATCATTTTGAATACTTGTATTTGATTACCTCTTAACCTTCAATTTTCTTAGCTAAGCATATTCAAGTCACTTAATCTGATCTCATAGGATTTGTTTCTCAATCTTGGAATCATTTTGGTAGCTCAACATTGTGCTCTTTTATCCATTTAGGTTATGTCTTTTTTCAGGTAGGTGACCAAAACTGAGCACAGTAATCAAGATGGGAATGAACCAATGAATTGTAAAGAATAAGGATGATTTCCCTGGACTTGAATTTGAAGGCCCAACCTATGAATCCAAGAATTTTGTTTGCTCTTTTCACTGCTTCTGTGCACTACTTACTTGGTTTTATATCACCAGAAATAATTACACCGAAGTCTTTTACTTCATGTATCTTTTGCAGTTCAACAGAATTCATACTGTTGCTTGCCTTTTCATATTTACTACTGACATGTAAAACTTTGCACTTCAGTCTACCTATCCATATCTCTGACACCTGTTTCCTCCAGGAACACCCATCAAGGGGGTGGCCACAGCAAAAGAGTCTCCACTTATCCCCATCCTTACATGTCTTCCTCACATATACCATTCCACACATTGTTCTGCCATTTCTCTCCCTCCACTATTCTTCCATTCTATTTCCCCATGTCACAGGTGGTCTTCCTCTCACACCAACCTCTTTAATTGTACTGCCATACACTCTTCCTGTAAACTCCCAGTTCTGCATTCTTTCCATATGCCCAGACCACTTCATAGTATTATGTGTCATCCACTCAACCACTCCAGAATTTTGCATTCCCTGCTGTACCACATCTCTCATACACTCCTTTATTTATTTCTTCATTTCATCTAATCATATCATGTGCCTCACCCAAGTAGCTCTTTTCCACATCCTGGATTCTTAACCTTTGTGACTCATTCCATGTCCATGTTGTGGCTACATAGGTCAGGGTTGGGAGGAATATGCTGTCCCTTAACCTGCTTATCACTACCATACTTATACCTCTACCCTTTGTTATTCTCTTAAGGCACCCAATGATTCTTCTATCCTCTACTGCTCTCTTCCTTATCTCTCCTTCCATATCAGCAAGTTTACCCAGGACAGCTCCTAAAATCTTAAATTCTCTCACCTCTTGCAGTCTTTTTTCCCAATATCTAAAGCATAGTTTTAGTGAACCTTCTTTTATCATGCTATATGGTTTTACAAAATCTGTACATTCACTCCGTTTTCTTTCAAACACACTAACAAACATCTGCAACTCCTCTTCACTTTCAGCAAACAACACAGGATCGTCCACAAACAGGCTTGCCACTTGCCACCATATCTCACTGCCACACTCCATACCTGCACCCCCTTTCACTAGTTTTGCATGTATCACTCCATCCATATTGTGTTTTTATTTATTGTACTTGATCGCCATTTCCCCGCATCAGCGATGTAACATCAGGAAAGAGACAAAGAAAGAACCATCCACTCATACACACACACATATATACATACATGCTCATATATGCATAGAAATACAAACACATTCACAGCCATATACATATATACACAAGTACATATTCATACTCGCCTACTTTCACCCTGCATCAGCACGGTAGCACCAGGAAAACAGATGAAAAGGCCACATTCATTCACACTCAGTCTCTAGCTGTCATATGTAATGCACTGAAACCACAACCCCCTATAAACATCCAGACCCAACAGCCCTTTCTATGGTTCACCCTAGACATTTTGCATGCCCTGGTTTAGTCCATTGACAGCACGTCAACCCCGGTATACTACATCATTCCAATTCACTCATCCTTGCATGCCTCTCACATAAGTTTGAATAGAGAAAAACTTGAGAAAGTGAAGTGTTTTAGATATCTGGGAGTGGACTTAGCAACAGATGTAACCATGGAAGTGGAAGTGAGTCACAGTGTGGGGGAGGGGGTGAAGGTTCTAGGAGTGTTGAAGAATGTGTGAAAGGCAAGAACATCATCTTGGAAAGCAAAAATGGGTATGTTTGAAGGAATAGTGGTTCCAACAATGTTATATGGTTGCGAGGCATGGGCTATAGATAGGGTTGTGCAGGAGGGTGGATGTGTTGTAAATGAAATGTTTGAGAACAGTGTGTGGTGCAAGGTTGTTTGATCGAGTAAGTAATGAAAGGGTAAGAGAGATGTGTGATAATAAAAAGAGCGTGGTTGAGAGAGAAGAAGAGGATGTATTGAAATGGTTTGGACAAGTGGAGAGGAGTGAGGAAAGACTGACAAAGAGGATATATGTGTCAGAGATGGAGGGAAGAAGGAGAAGCAGGAGACAAAATTGGAGGTAGAATGGTGGAGTGAAAAAGATTTTGAGCATTGGGACCTGAACATACAGGAGGGTGAAAGACGTACAAGGAATAGAGTGAATTGGAATGATGTGGTATACTGGGTTGGACGTGCTGTCAGTGGATTGAACCAGGGCATGTAAAGCCTCTGGGGTAAACCATGGAAAGGTCTGTGGGGCCTGGATGTGAAAAGGGAACTGTGGTTTCAGTGCTTTACACAAGGCATCTAGAGACTGAGTGTGAATGAATGTGGCCTTTTTTATCTTTTCCTAGCGCTACTTCGCTGGATAGGGATGCTGTTTCCTGTGTGGCAGGATGGTGACAGGAATTGGATGAAGGCAGCAAGTATGAATATGTATATGTGTATATATGTATATGTCTGTATGTATATGTATGTATACATAGAAATGTATATGTATAGGTGTGTGTTTGGGCATTTATGTATATATATATGTGTATATAAGTGGTTGGGACATTCTTCATCTGTTTCCTTGTGCTACCTCGCTGACGTGGCACACCGCGATTAAGTATGATGATAATGATACTAATAATATTGATAGTATTGATAATAATGATGATAGATTTTTATACATATTCGCCATTTCCTACTTAAGCGAGGTAGCGTTAAGAACGGAGGAGTGAGCCTTAGAGGGAATATCCTCTCTTGGCCCCCTTCTCTGTTCCTTCTTTTGGAAAATTAAAAAAATGGGGGGAGGATTCCTAGCTCCCCACTCCCTCCCCTTTTAGCTGCCTTTTATGACTTGCAGGAAATATGTTGGAAGTATTCTTTCTCCCCTATCCCCAGGGATAAAATAATGATAATATATATTATTTATATGTTATTCATTTATTATACTTTGTCGCTGTCTCCTGCGTTATTGAGGTAGCACAAGGAACAGATGAAAGAATGGCCCAACCCACCCACATACACATGGATATTCATACAAGTTCACACATGCACATATACATACCTATACATTTCAACGTATACATATATATACTTACACAGACATATACATACATACACATGTACATAATTCATACTTGCTTCCTTTATTCATTTCCGTCGCCATCCCACCTCACATGAAATGACAACCCCCATCCCTCTGCAGGCACATGAGATAGCGTTAGGAAAAGACAACAAAGGCCACATTTGTTCACAATCAGTCTCTAGCTGACATGTATAATGCACCAAAACCACAGCACCCTTTCCACATCCAGGCCCCACAAAACTTTCCATGGTCTACCCCTGATGTTTCATGTACCCTGGTTCAATCCATTGACAGCACATCGACCCCAGTATACCACATCGTTCCAATTCACTCTATTCCCATCCCTCTGCAGGCACGCGAGATAGCGTTAGTAAAAGACAACAAAGGCCACATTTGTTCACAATCAGTCTCTAGCTGACATGTATAATGCACCAAAACCACAGCACCCTCACATCCAGGCCCCACAAAACTTTCCATGGTCTACCCCAGATGTTTCACGTACCCTGGTTCAATCCATTAACAGCACATCAACCCCAGTATACCACATCGTTCCAATTCACTCTATTCCTTGCACGCGTTTCACCCTCCTGCAGTTTCAGGCCCCGATCGCACAAAATCTTTTTCACTCCATCCTTCAACCTCCAAATTGGTCTCCCACTTCTCCTCATTCCCTCCACCTCTGACATATATATCCTCTTTGTCAATCTTTCCTCACTCATTCTTTCCATGTGACCAAACCATTTCAATACACCCTTTTCTGCTCTCTCAACCACACTCTTTTTATTAACACACATCTCTCTTACTCTTTCATTACTTACTCGATCAAACCACCTCACACCACATATTGTCCTCAAACATCTCACATCCAACACATCCACCCTCCTCCGCACAACCCTATCTATAGCCCATGCCTCGCAACCATATAACATTGTTGGAACCACTATTCCTTCAAACATACCCATTTTTGCTTTCTGAGATAATGTTCTCACCTTCCACACATTTTTCAACACTCCCAGAGCTTTTGCCCCCTCCCCCACCCTGTGACTCAGTTCTGCTTCCATGGTTCCATCCGCTGCCAAATCCACTCCCAGATATCTAAAACACTTCACTTCCTCCTGTTTTTCTCCATTCAAACTTACCTCCCAATTGCCATGTCCTTCAATTGTACTGTACCTAATAATCTTGCTCTGATTCACATTTACTCTTAGCTTTCTTCTTTCACACACTTTACCAAACTCAGTCACCAGCTTCTGATGTTTCTCATCTGAATCAGCCACCAGCGCTGTATCATCAGCGAACAACAACTGACTCACTTCCCAAGCCCTCTCATCCACAACAAACTGCATACTTACCCCTCTCTCCAAAACTCTTGCATTTACCTTCCAAACAACCCCATCCTTAAGCAAATTAAACAACCATGGAGACATCAAGTACCCTTGCTGCAAACTGACATTCACCGAGAACCAATCACTTTCCTCTCTTCCTACTCATACACATGCCTTATTTCTTTTTCTTTCAAACTATTCACCATTTCCCGCATTAGCGAGATAGCGTTAAGAACAGAGGACTGGGCCTTTGAGGGAATATCCTCATCTGGCCTTATGTCCTCGATAAAACTTTTCAGTTCTTCCTGCAACTTACCTACCACACCATATACTCTTAATACCTTCCACAAAGTATCTCTATCAACTCTATCATATGCCTTCTCCAGATCCATAAGTGCTACATACAAATCCACATGTTTTTCTGTTTTTTCACATACATTCTTCAAAGCAAACATCTGATCCACACATCCTCTACCACTTCTGAAACCACACTGCTCTTCCCCAATCTGATGCTCCGTACATGCCTTCACTCTCTTAATCAATACCCTCCCATATGATTTCCCAGGAATATTCAACAAACTTATACCTCTGTAATTTGAACACTCACCTTTATCCCCTTTGCCTTTGTACAATGGCACTGTGCATGCTTTCCCGCCAATCCTCAGGCACTTCACCATGAGTCATACATACATTGAAAATCCTCACCAACTAGTCAACGACACAGTCACCCCCATTTTTAATAAATCCCACTGCAATACCATCCAAACCCGCCACCTTGCCGGCTTTCATCTTCTGCAAAGCTTTCACTACCTCTTCTCAGTTTACCAAATCAATCTTCCTGATCCTCTCACTTCGCACACCACCTTGACCAAAACATGCTATATATGCCACCCTCATCATTTAACCCATTCAACAAACTTTCAAAATACTCACTCCATCTCCTTCTCACATCACCACTACTTGTTATTACCTCCCCATTAGCCCCCTTCCCATTTGTTCTCTTTTGTTATGCACTTTATTTAACTCTTTCCAAAAAATCTTTTTATTCTCCCTAAAATTTAATGTACTGTCACCTCAACTCTCATTTGCTCTCTTTTTCACCTCTTGCACCTTTCTCTTAACCTCCTGCCTCTTTCTTTTATACATATCCCAGTCATTTGCACTTTCCCTGCAAAAATCGTCCAAATGCCTCTCTTTTCTCTTTCATGAATAAGCTTATTTCTTCTTCCCACCACTCACCACCCTTTTTAATCTGCCTACTTCCCATGCTTCTTATGCCACAAGCATCTTTTGTGCAAGCCATCACTGCTTCCCTAAATACATCATATTCCTCCCCCACTCCCCTTATGTCCTTTGCTCTCACCTTTTCCCATTCTGCACTCAGTATCTTCTGGTACTTCCTCACACAAGTCTCCTTCCCAAGCTCACTTACTTGCACCATTCTTCACCCCAACATTCTCTCTTTTCTGAAAATATCCACAAATCTTCACCTTCGCTTCCACAAGATAATGATCAAACATCCCTCCAGTTGCACCTCTCAGCACATTAACATTCAAAAGTCTCTCTTTCATGCGCCTATCAATTAACATGTAATCCAATAACGATGATATATATATATTATTACATTTTGTCGCTGTCTCCCACGTCAGCAAGGTAGCGTGAGGAAACAGACGAAAGAATGGCCCAGCCCACCCACATACACTTGTATATACATACACATCCACACATGCACATATGCATACCTATACATTTCAACATATACATATATATAAATACACAGACATATACATATATACACATGTACATAATTCATACTTGCTGCCTTTATTCAGCACGTCGACCCAAGTATGCCACATTGTTCCAATTCACTCTATTCCTTGCATGCCTTTCACCCTTCTGGATGTTCAAGCCCCGATCGCCCAAAATCTTTTTCACTCCATCATTCAGCCCCCAATATGGTCTCCCACTTCTTGTTCCCTCCACCACTGACACATAAATCCTCTTTGTCAATCTTTCCTCACTCATTCTCTCCATGTGACCAAGCCATTTTAATACACTCTCCTCTTCTCTCTAAGCCACACACTTTTTATTACCACACATCTCTTTTACCCTTTCATTTCTTACTTGATCAAACCACCTCACACCACATATTGTCCTCAACTATCTCATTTCCAACACATCCGCCCTCCTCTGTACAACTCTATCTATAGCCCATGCCTCACAACAATATAACATTGTTGGAACCACTATTCTTTCAAACATACTCATTTTTGCTCTCGAAGATAATGTTCTCACATTCCACAAATTTTTCAACGCTCCCAAAATTTTCACCCCCTCCCCCACCCTGTTACTCACTTCCATTTCCATGGTTGCATCCGCTATCAAATCCACTCCCAGATATCTGAAACACTTCACTTATTAGGTACAGTAGGCTTGAGTGACAAGTAAATTGGGAGGAGAATATATATATATATATTTATTTATTTACACAAACGTCAATAGCAGTTTTCATCAATTTAACCACTGTATCAATAAGCTTCAATGTCTAAGCTACATTTTTCTCCAATTTCACTATTTTCTTGTCAAAACACCATGTATGAAAACTATCACTCCAGTAACACAACTATAAACATTTACTTCCCCTTTAAAAAAGGTTCTGGGGAAGTCTGTCTCGATACACTGCGGGAAACTCTACCACCTGGCGAGGTTTGTGTTGCCATGGTTCCCGATTCACAAACGTAGTAGCATCACTGGTGGGCCAAGGTAGTTCCGTTTGTGAAGAGGTGCTCAAAGCTGATCTGTCCGTGGTTGTTCTGTTTGAAAGTATTGAAGACGTAGTGAGCGTACTGGGTGGCATCTCCCTCTTCGTGGTGTACGCAGACCTCCCTCTCCCTCCAGCCGAAGGGCTTATGACATTCTTTTTCTTCCTGTGAACTTTCTTGTTCAATTTTCGCACCTCTGCTAATACATGATCGACCCGTTTATCTCTTGAGGCCATGATCTCCGTGCGTTGGTGCTGCTGCTGCTGCTGCTGGTCCGTTGTTCAAGGCACGGGGTGAGGGATATTCTAGGCTTTCTCTATCGTGTTAAAAAGGGTGTGACGTGACACATACATACATAAACACACATACACACGCAACCGCAACGAAAAAAAAGGTATATAGCTTATAATGTCACTGCCGGTGTAAATAAATTATACATTTCCTTTTTCCATAGCCAGAGGTTGAACCATTATGTGACATTCATTTTTTCATTCATTTTCAAGCTAGAAGTTTTCAGTTTTCTAAATTGTTTCTTACATTTTTCATATGTATATATATGTATATGTGTGTGTGTGTGTGTATATCTGCGTATGTATGTGTATGTGTGTGTATGTGTATATGTATATATATATATGTATATTATCCCTGGGGATAGGGGTGAAAGAATACTTCCCACGTATTCCTCGCGTGTCGTAGAAAGCGACTAGAGGGGACGGGAGCGGGGGGCCAGAAATCCTCCCCTCCTTGTATTAACTTTCTAAAATGGGAAACAGAAGAAGGAGTCACGCGGGGAGTGCTCATCCTCCTCGAAGGCTCAGAGTGGGGTGCCTAAATGTGTGTGGATGTAACCAAGATGTGAAAAAAGGAGAGATAGGTAATATGTTTGAGGAAAGGAACCTGGATGTTTTGGCTCTGAGTGAAATGAAGCTCAAGGGTAAAGGGGAAGAGTGGTTTGGGAATGTCTGGGGAGTAAAGTCAGGGGTTAGTGAGAGGACAAGAGCAAGGGAAGGAGTAGCAATACTCCTGAAACAGGAGTTGTGGGAGTATGTGATAGAATGTAAGAAAGTAAATTCTCGACTAATATGGGTAAAACTGAAAGTTGATGGAGAGAGGTGGCTGATTATTGGTGCATATGCACCCGGGCATGAGAAGAAAGATCGTGAGAGGCAAGTGTTTTGGGAGCAGCTGAATGAGTGTGTTAGTGATTTTGATGCACGAGACCGGGTTATAGTGATGGGTGATTTGAATGCAAAGGTGAGTAATATGGCAGTTGAGGGAATAATTGGTATACATGGGGTGTTCAGTGTTGTAAATGGAAATGGTGAAGAGCTTGTAGATTTATGTGCTGAAAAAGGACTGATGATTGGGAATACCTGGTTTAAAAAGCGAGATATACATAAGTATATTTATGTAAGTAGGAGAGATGGCCAGAGAGCGTTATTGGATTACGTGTTAATTGACATGCGTGCGAAAGAGAGACTTTTGGATGTTAATGTGCTGAGAGGTGCAACTGGAGGGATGTCTGATCATTATCTTGTGGAGGCTAAGGTGAAGATTTGTATGGGTTTTCAGAAAAGAAGAGTGAATGTTGGGGTGAAGAGGGTGGTGAGAGTAAGTGAGCTTGGGAAGGAGACCTGTGTGAGGAAGTACCAGGAGAGACTGAGTACAGAATGGAAAAAGGTGAGAACAATGGAAGTAAGGGGAGTGGGGGAGGAACGGGATGTATTTAGGGAATCAGTGATGGATTGCGCAAAAGATGCTTGTGGCATGAGAAGAGTGGGAGGTGGGTTGATTAGAAGGGGTAGTGAGTGGTGGGATGAAGAAGTAAGAGTATTAGTGAAAGAGAAGAGAGAGGCATTTGGACGATTTTTGCAGGGAAAAAATGCAATTGAGTGGGAGATGTATAAAAGAAAGAGACAGGAGGTCAAGAGAAAGGTGCAAGAGGTGAAAAAAAGGGCAAATGAGAGTTGGGGTGAGAGAGTATCATTAAATTTTAGGAAGAATAAAAAGACGTTCTGGAAGGAGGTAAATAAAGTGCGTAAGACAAGGGAGCAAATGGGAACTTCAGTGAAGGGCGCAAATGGGGAGGTGATAACAAGTAGTGGTGATGTGAGAAGGAGATGGAGTGAGTATTTTGAAGGTTTGTTGAATGTGTTTGATGATAGAGTGGCAGATATAGGGTGTTTTGGTCGAGGTGGTGTGCAAAGTGAGAGGGTTAGGGAAAATGATTTGGTAAACAGAGAAGAGGTAGCAAAAGCTTTGCAGAAGATGAAAGCCGGCAAGGCAGCAGGTTTGGATGGTATTGCAGTGGAATTTATTAAAAAAGGGGGTGACTGTATTGTTGACTGGTTGGTAAGGTTATTTAATGTATGTATGACTCATGGTGAGGTGCCTGAGGATTGGCGGAATGCGTGCATAGTGCCATTGTACAAAGGCAAAGGGGATAAGAGTGAGTGCTCAAATTACAGAGGTATAAGTTTGTTGAGTATTCCTGGTAAATTATATGGGAGGGTATTGATTGAGAGGGTGAAGGCATGTACAGAGCATCAGATTGGGGAAGAGCAGTGTGGTTTTAGAAGTGGTAGAGGATGTGTGGATCAGGTGTTTGCTTTGAAGAATGTATGTGAGAAATACTTAGAAAAGCAAATGGATTTGTATGTAGCATTTATGGATCTGGAGAAGGCATATGATAGAGTTGATAGAGATGCTCTGTGGAAGGTATTAAGAATATATGGTGTGGGAGGAAAGTTGTTAGAAGCAGTGAAAAGTTTTTATCGAGGATGTAAGGCATGTGTACGTGTAGGAAGAGAAGAAAGTGATTGGTTCTCAGTGAATGTAGGTTTGTGGCAGGGGTGTGTGATGTCTCCATGGTTGTTTAATTTGTTTATGGATGGGGTTGTTAGGGAGGTAAATGCAAGAGTTTTGGAAAGAGAGGCAAGTATGAAGTCTGTTGGGGATGAGAGAGCTTGGGAAGTGAGTCAGTTGTTGTTCGCTGATGATACAGCGCTGGTGGCTGATTCATGTGAGAAACTGCAGAAGCTGGTGACTGAGTTTGGTAAATTGTGTGGAAGAAGAAAGTTAAGAGTAAATGTGAATAAGAGCAAGGTTATTAGGTACAGTAGGGTTGAGGGTCAAGTCAATTGGGAGGTGAGTTTGAATGGAGAAAAACTGGAGGAAGTGAAGTGTTTTAGATATCTGGGAGTGGATCTGGCAGCGGATGGAACCATGGAAGCGGAAGTGGATCATAGGGTGGGGGAGGGGGCGAAAATTCTGGGGGCCTTGAAGAATGTGTGGAAGTCGAGAACATTATCTCGGAAAGCAAAAATGGGTATGTTTGAAGGAATAGTGGTTCCAACAATGTTGTATGGTTGCGAGGCGTGGGCTATGGATAGAGTTGTGCGCAGGAGGATGGATGTGCTGGAAATGAGATGTTTGAGGACAATGTGTGGTGTGAGGTGGTTTGATCGAGTGAGTAACGTAAGGGTAAGAGAGATGTGTGGAAATAAAAAGAGCGTGGTTGAGAGAGCAGAAGAGGGTGTTTTGAAGTGGTTTGGACACATGGAGAGAATGAGTGAGGAAAGATTGACCAAGAGGATATATGTGTCGGAGGTGGAGGGAACGAGGAGAAGAGGGAGACCAAATTGGAGGTGGAAAGATGGAGTGAAAAAGATTTTGTGTGATCGGGGCCTGAACATGCAGGAGGGTGAAAGGAGGGCAAGGAATAGAGTGAATTGGAGCGATGTGGTATACTGGGGTTGACGTGCTGTCAGTGGATGGAATCAAGGCATGTGAAGCGTCTGGGGTAAACCATGGAAAGCTGTGTAGGTATGTATATTTGCGTGTGTGGATGTATGTATATACATGTGTATGGGGGGGGTTGGGCCATTTCTTTCGTCTGTTTCCTTGCGCTACCTCGCAAACGCGGGAGACAGCGACAAAGTATAATAAAGAAAATATAAAATAATATATATATATATATGGCTGATTCATGTGAGAAACTGCAGAAGCTGGTGACTGAGTTTGGTAAAGTGTGTGGAAGAAGAAAGTTAAGAGTAAATGTGAATAAGAGCAATGTTATTAGGTACAGTAGGGTTGAGGGTCAAGTCAATTGGGAGGTGAGTTTGAATGGAGAAAAACTGGAGGAAGTGAAGTGTTTTAGATATCTGAGAGTGGATCTGGCAGTGGATGGAACTATGGAAGCGGAAGTGGATCATAGGGTGGGGGAGGGGGCGAAAATTCTGGGGGCCTTGAAGAATGTGTGGAAGTCGAGAACATTATCTCGGAAAGCAAAAATGGGTATGTTTGAAGGAATAGTGGTTCCAACAATGTTGTATGGTTGCGAGGCGTGGGCTATGGATAGAGTTGTGCGCAGGAGGATGGATGTGCTGGAAATGAGATGTTTGAGGACAATGTGTGGTGTGTGGTGGTTTGATCGAGTGAGTACCGTAAGGGTAAGAGAGATGTGTGGAAATAAAAAGAGCGTGGTTGAGAGAGCAGAAGAGGGTGTTTTGAAGTGGTTTGGGCACATGGAGAGAATGAGTGAGGAAAGATTGACCAAGAGGATATATGTGTCGGAGGTGGAGGGAACGAGGAGAAGTGGGAGACCAAATTGGAGGTGGAAAGATGGAGTGAAAAAGGTTTTGTGTGATCAGGGCCTGAACATGCAGGAGGGTGAAAGGAGGGCAAGGAATAGAGTGAATTGGAGCGATGTGGTATACCGGGGTTGACGTGCTGTCAGTGGATGGAATCAAGGCATGTGAAGCGTCTGGGGTAAACCGTGGAGGGCTGTGTAGGTATGTATATTTGCATGTGTGGACGTGTGTATATACATGTGTATGGGGGGGGTTGGGCCATTTCTTTCGTCTGTTTCCTTGCGCTACCTCGCAAACGCGGGAGACAGCGACAAAGTATGATAATAATAAAAATAATAATATATATATATATATATATATATATACACATGTATATACATACGTCCACACACGCAAATATACATACCTACACAGCTTTCCATGGTTTACCCCACATGCTTAACATGCCCTGATTCAATCCACTGACAGCACGTCAACCCCGGTATACCATATCGATCCAATTCACTCTATTCCTTGCCCTCCTTTCACCCTCCTGCATGTTCAGGCCCTGATCACACAAAACCTTTTTCACTCCATCTTTCCACCTCCAATTTGGTCTCCCACTTCTCCTCGTTCCCTCCACCTCCGACACATATATCCTCTTGGTCAATCTTTCCTCACTCATTCTCTCCATGTGCCCAAACCATTTCAAAACACCCTCTTCTGCTCTCTCAACCACGCTCTTTTTATTTCCACACATCTCTCTTACCCTTACGTTACTTACTCGATCAAACCACCTCACACCACACATTGTCCTCAAACATCTCATTTCCAGCACATCCACCCTCCTGCGCACAACTCTATCCATAGCCCACGCCTCGCAACCATACAACATTGTTGGAACCACTATTCCTTCAAACATACCCATTTTTGCTTTCCGAGATAATGTTCTCGACTTCCACACATTCTTCAAGGCCCCCAGAATTTTCGCCCCCTCCCCCACCCTATGATCCACTTCCGCTCCCATGGTTCCATCCGCTGCCAGATCCACTCCCAGATATCTAAAACACTTTACTTCCTCCAGTTTTTCTCCATTCAAACTTACCTCCCAATTTACTTGGCCCTCAACCCTACTGTACCTAATAACCTTGCTCTTATTCACATTTACTCTTAACTTTCTTCTTTCACATATTTTGCTTTCCGAGATAATGTTCTCGACTTCCACACATTCTTCAAGGCTCCCAGGATTTTCGCCCCCTCCCCCACCGTATGATCCACTTCAGCTTCCATGGTTCCATCCGCTGCCAGATCCACTCCCAGATATCTAAAACACTTTACTTACTCCAGTTTTTCTCCATTCAAACTTACCTCCCAATTTACTTGACCCTCAGCCCTACTGTACCTAATGACCTTGCTCTTATTCACATTTACTCTTAACTTTCTTCTTTCACACACTTAACCAAACTCAGTCACCAGCTTCTGCAGTTTCTCACACGAATCAGCCACCAGCGCTGTATCATCAGCGAACAACAACTGACTCACTTCCCAAGCTCTCCCATCCACAACAGACTTCATACTTGCCCCTCTTTCCAAAACTCTTGCATTCACCTCCCTAACAACCCCATCCATATATATATAAATGTATATATATAAATGTATATATATATATATATATATATATATATATATATATATATATATATATATAAATGTAGGTTTGCGGCAGGGGTGTGTGATGTCTCCATGGTTGTTTAATTTGTTTATGGATGGGGTTGTTAGGGAGGTAAATGCAAGAGTTTTGGAAAGAGGGGCAAGTATGAAGTCTGTTGGGGATGAGAGAGCTTGGGAAGTGAGTCAGTTGTTGTTCGCTGATGATACAGCGCTGGTGGCTGATTCATGTGAGAAACTGCAGAAGCTGGTGACTGAGTTTGGAAAAGTGTGTGGAAGAAGAAAGTTAAGAGTAAATGTGAATAAGAGCAAGGTTATTAGGTACAGTAGGGTTGAGGGTCAAGTCAATTGGGAGGTGAGTTTGAATGGAGAAAAACTGGAGGAAGTGAAGTGTTTTAGATATCTGGGTGTGGATCTGGCAGCAGATGGAACCATGGAAGCGGAAGTGGATCATAGGGTGGGGGAGGGGGCGAAAATCCTAGGGGCCTTGAAGAATGTGTGGAAGTCGAGAACATTATCTCGGAAAGCAAAAATGGGTATGTTTGAAGGAATAGTGGTTCCAACAATGTTGTATGGTTGCGAGGCGTGGGCTATGGATAGAGTTGTGCCGAGGAGGATGGATGTGCTGGAAATGAGACGTTTGAGGACAATGTGTGGTGTGAGGTGGTTTGATCGAGTAAGTGACGTAAGGGTAAGAGAGATGTGTGGAAATAAAAAGAGCGTGGTTGAGAGAGCAGAAGAGGGTGTTTTGAAATGGTTTGGTCACATGGAGAGAATGAGTGAGGAAAGATTGACCAAGAGGATGTATGTGTCGGAGGTGGAGGGAACGAGGAGAAGAGGGAGACCAAATTGGAGGTGGAAAGATGGAGTGAAAAAGACTTTGTGTGATCGGGGCCTGAACATGCAGGAGGGTGAAAGGAGGGCAAAGAATAGAGTGAATTGGAGCGATGTGGTATACCGGGGTTGACGTGCTGTCAGTGGATTGAATCAAGGCATGTGTATGGGGGTGGGTTGGGCCATTTCTTTCGTCTGTTTCCTTGCGCTACCTCGCAAACGCGGGAGGCAGCGACAAAGCAAAAAAAAAAAAAAAAATATATATATATATATATATATATATATATATATATATATATATATATATATATATATATATATATATATAAATAGAAGATTATCAAATATCTTTCTAGTATTTGATATCAATTGTGGTTTTGTCTCATTTCTTAGGGGACTAGTAGTGAGACCTCTGTAGGCTTGCATAGGCCATGGCTGTTGCAGCAGAAGGACTAAGAATAATATTGTTTGTTTTGCAAATTAAGTTCAATTATGAATGAATTTCTTTCTTCTGTTCTTTATTGTTTCACAGCACATGGCATCTAATTTTTTTGTTGGCTCTTACTGTTTGTATTGCAATCTTGACATCTCTTTCATTTTGTTTGGGCTCTTACCAGCCATACATTTCAGCCTCCTGGAAATGTTATTTGTGAAAGAGGCTACCCCCAGTTTTTGCAAAAAAAAAAAAGTGTCCCAAAAAGTTGATGGTTTCATGGGTATATACAGTAATATTGTTGAAAATCATGATTGATTATTTGTCGCTATATGATACCGAAATGCTCTTGGAGTATGAAATATATTTAGAAAAAGCATTGAATTGTTGAGACTTTGTGACAGCTAAGCATAGCTAATTGTTTTTATTATGAAGATTAAATTTTTTACATAAAGTACAATAATACAAGATGATGTTTGAGGTTATATGGGTACCTTAGATCATCCTCTCATATGTGTTTTTTATAATTTAGTTAGTTGCTCATTTTTACTGTGGTGTTGTTCATTGGCCTTATTTTCAGTCTTCATTTTGATAAGAAACCCACAGTGATTCAATTAGAATAGTATAAGAAACACTGTTTTGTAAATCTTGTTAAATATTTAGTTGTTAAATGGTGATACCTATCTTTTCCAGTGCAGAAGTATGCAATACTGTAGGAACATGATTATGTTATTTTTATTCCAGGTGGAAGGATGGAATGAAAAAGATTTTGAGCGATCGGGGCCTGAACATACTGGAGGGTGAGAGGCGTGCAAGGAATAGAGTGAATAGGAACGATGTGGTACACCGGGGTTGACGTGCTGTCAATGGACTGAACCAGGGTATGTGAAACATCTGGGGTAAACCATGGAAAGGTCTGTGGGGCCTGAATGTGATTAGGGAGTTGTCGCTTTGGTGCATACACATGACAGCTAGAGACTGAGTGTGAATGAATGTGACCTTCTGTGTCTGTTTTCCTGGCACTACCTCACTGAAGCAGGGATTAGCAATGCTGTTTCCTGTGGGGCGGGTTAGCACCAGGTAAGCAAGTATGAATATGTACATTTGTATATATGTGTAAGTCTGTGTGTACATGTTGATATGTATATGTGCATGTATGGAACTTTATGTATATATATATATGTGTATACGAGTGGATGGGCCATTCCTCAAAGGCCCAGTCCTCTGTTCTTAACGCTACCTCGCTAATGCGGGAAATGGCGAATAGTACGAAAGAAAAGAAAGATATATATATATATATATATATATATATATATATATATATATATATATATATATATATATATATATATATATATATATGAAAGGTGAATGCAAGAGTTTTCAAAAGAGGGGCAAATGAGAGTTGGGGTGAGAGAGTATTATTAAATTTCAGGGAGAATAAAAAGATGTTTTGGAAGGAGGTAAGTAAAGTGCGTAAGGCAAGGGAGCAAATGGGAACTTCAGTGAAGGGGGCTAATGGGGAGGTGATAACAAGTAGTGGTGATGTGAGAAGGAGATGGAGTGAGTATTTTGAAGGTTTGTTGAATGTGTTTGATGATAGAGTGGCAGATATAGGGTGTTTTGGTCGAGATGGTGTGCAAAGTGAGAGGGTTAGGGAAAATGATTTGGTAAATAGAGAAGAGTTAGTAAAAGCTTTACGGAAGATGAAAGCCGGCAAGGCAGCAGGTTTGGATGGTATTGCAGTGGAATTTATTAAAAAAGGGGGTGACTGTATTGTTGACTGGTTGGTAAGGTTATTTAATGTATGTATGACTCATGGTGAGGTGCCTGAGGATTGGCGGAATGCTTGCATAGTGCCATTGTACAAAGGCAAAGGGGATAAGAGTGAGTGCTCAAATTACAGAGGTATAAGTTTGTTGAGTATTCCTGGTAAATTATATGGGAGGGTATTGATTGAGAGGGTGAAGGCATGTACAGAGCATCAGATTGGGGAAGAGCAGTGTGGTTTCAGAAGTGGCAGAGGATGTGTGGATCAGGTGTTTGCTTTGAAGAATGTATGTGAGAAATACTTAGAAAAGCAAATGGATTTGTATGTAGCATTTATGGATCTGGAGAAGGCATATGATAGAGTTGATAAAGATGCTCTGTGGAAGGTTTTAAGAATATATGGTGTGGGAGGCAAGTTGTTAGAAGCAGTGAAAAGTTTTTATCGAGGATGTAAGGCATGTAGGAAGAGAGGAAAATGATTGGTTCTCAGTTAATGTAGGTTTGCGGCAGGGGTGTGTGATGTCTCCATGGTTGTTTAATTTGGTTATGGATGAGGTTGTTAGGGAGGTGAATGCAAGAGTTTTGGAAAGAGGGGCAAGTATGCAGTCTGTTGTGGATGAGAGAGCTTGGGAAGTGAGTCAGTTGTTGCTCGCTGATGATACAGCGCTGGTGGCTGATTCATGTAAGAAACTGCAGAAGCTGGTGACTGAGTTTGGTAAAGTGTGTGAAAGAAGAAAGTTAAGAGTAAATGTGAATAAGAGCAAGGTTATTAGGTGCAGTAGGCTTGAGGGTCAAGTCAGTTGGGAGGTAAGTTTGAATGGAGAAAAACTGGAGGAAGTAAAGTGTTTTAGATATCTGGGAGTGGATCTGGCAGCGGATGGAACCATGGAAGCGTAAGTGAATCATAGGGTGGGGGAGGGGGCAAAATCCTGGGGGCATTGAAGAATGTTTGGAAGTTGAGAACATTATCTCAGAAAGCAAAAATGGGTATGTTTGAAGGAATAGTGGTTCCAACAATGTTGTATGGGTGCGAGGCGTGGGCTATGGATAGAGTTGTGCGCAGGAGGGTGGATGTGCTGGAAATGACAGGTTTGAGGACAATATGTGGTGTGAGGTGGTTTGATCGAGTAAGTAATGTAAGGGTAAGAGAGATGTGTGGAAATAAAAAGAGTGTGGTTGAGAGAGCAGAAGAGGGTGTTTTGAAATGGTTTGGTCACATGGAGAGAATGAGTGAGGAAAGTTTGACAAAGAGGATATATGTGTCAGAGGTGGAGGGAACGAGGAGAAGTGGGAGACCAAATTTTAGGTGGAAAGATGGAGTGAAAAAGATTTTGAGTGATCGGAGCCTGAACATGCAGGAGGGAGAAAGGCGTGCAAGGAATAGAGTGAATTGGAACGATGTGGTATACCGGGGTCGACATGCTGTCAATGGATTGAACCAGGGCATGTGAAGCGTCTGGGGTAAACCATGGAAAGTTGTGTGGGGCCTGGATGTGGAAAGGGAGCTGTGGTTTCGGTGCATTATTACATGACAGCTAGAGACTGAGTGTGAACGAATGGGGCCTTTGGTGTCTTTTCCTAGCACTTCCTCACACACATGAGGGGGGAGGGGGTTGTTATTCCATGTGTGGCGGGGTGGCGATGGGAACAAATAAGGGCAGACAGTATGAATTATGTACATGTGTATATATGTATATGTCTGTGTGTGTATATATATGTGTACATTGAGATGTATAGGTATGTATATTTGCGTATGTGGACGTGTATGTATATACATGTGTATGTGGGCGGGTTGGGCCATTCTTTCGTCTGTTTGCTTGAGCTACCTCACTAACACGGGAGACAGCGACAAAGCAAAAAAAAAAAAAAATAATAATATATATATATATATATATATATATATATATATATATATATATATATATATATATATATATATACATATATATATATATATATACTCTCATTTGCCCTCTTTTTCACCTCTTGCACCTTTCTCTTGACCTCCTGTCTCTTTCTTTTATACATCTCCCACTCAATTGCATTTTTTCCCTGCAAAAATCGTCCAAATCCCTCTCTCTTCTCTTTCACTAATAATCTTACTTCTTCATCCCACCACTCACTACCCTTTCTAATCAACCCACCTCCCACTCTTCTCATGCCACAAGCATCTTTTGTGCAATCCATCACTGATTCCCTAAATACATCCCATTCCTCCCCCACTCCCCTTACTTCCATTGTTCTCACCTTTTTCCATTCTGTACTCAGTCTCTCCTGGTACTTCCTCACACAAGTCTCCTTCCCAAGCTCACTTACTCTCACCACCCTCTTCACCCCAACATTCACTCTTCTTTTCTCCACAAGATAATGATCAGACATCCCTCCAGTTGCACCTCTCAGCACATTAACATCCAAAAGTCTCTCTTTCGCACGCCTGTCAATTAACACGTAATCCAATAACACTCTCTGGCCATCTCTCCTACTTACATACATATACTTATGTATATCTCGCTTTTTAAACCAGGTATTCCCAATCACCAGTCCTTTTTCAGCACATAAATCTACAAGCTCTTCACCATTTCCATTTACAACACTGAACACCCCATGTATACCAATTATTCCCTCAACTGCCACATTATTCACCTTTGCATTCAAATCACCCATCACTATAACCCGGTCTCGTGCATCAAAACCACTAACACACTCATTCAGCTGCTCCCAAAACACTTGCCTCTCATGATCTTTCTTCTCATGCCCAGGTGCATAAGCACCAATAATCACCCATCTCTCTCCGTCAACTTTCAGTTTTACCCATATTAATCGAGAATTTACTATCTTACAATCTATCACATACTCCCACAACTCCTGTTTCAGGAGTACTGCTACTCCTTCCCTTGCTCTTGTCCTCTGACTAACCCCTGACTTTACTCCCAAGACATATCCAAACCACTCTTCCCCTTTACCCTTGAGCTTCGTTTCACTCAGAGCCAAAACATCCAGGTTCCTTTCCTCAAACATACTACCTATCTCTCCTTTTTTCACATCTTGGTTACATCCACACACATTTAGACACCCCAGTCTGAGCCTTCGAGGAGGATGAGCACTCCCCGCGTGACTCCTTCTTCTGTTTCCCATTTTAGAAAGTCAAAAATACAAGGAGGGGAGGATTGCTGGCCCCCCGCTCCCGTCCCATCTAGTCGCCTTCTACGACACGCGAATTGATAAGTATATATATATGGGTAACAAGTACTATCTGGAAGGAGGTAAATAAAGTGCGTAAGACAAGGGAGCAAATGGGAACTTCAGTGAGGGGTGCAAATGGGGAGGTGATAACAAGTAGTGGTGATGTGAGAAGGAGATGGAGTGAGTGTTTTGAAGATTTGTTGAATGTGTTTGATGATAGAGTGGCAGATATAGGGTGTTTTGGTCGAGGTGGTGTGCAAAGTGAGAGGGTTAAGGAAAATGATTTGGTAAACAGAGAAGAGGTAGTAAAAGCTTTGTGGAAGATGAAAGCCGGCAAGGCAGCAGGTTTGGATAGTATTGCAGTGGAATTTATTAAAAAAGGGGGTGACTGTATTATTGACTGGTTGGTAAGGTTATTTAATGTATGTATGACTCATGGTGAGGTGCCTGAGGATTGGCGGAATGCGTGCATAGTGCCATTGTACAAAGGCAAAGGGGATAAGAGTGAGTGCTCAAATTACAGAGATATAAGTTTGTTGAGTATTCCTGGGAAATTATATGGAAGGGTATTGATTGAGAGGGTGAAGGCATGTACAGAGCATCAGATTGGGGAAGAGCAGTGTGGTTTCAGAAGTGGTAGAGGATGTGTGGATCAGGTGTTTGCTTTGAAGAATGTATGTGAGAAATACTTAGAAAAGCAAATGGATTTGTATGTAGCATTTATGGATCTGGAGAAGGCATATGATAGAGTTGATAGAGATGCTCTGTGGAAGGTATTAAGAATATATGGTGTGGGAGGCAAGTTGTTAGAAGCAGTGAAAAGTTTTTATCGAGGATGTAAGGCATGTGTACGTGTAGGAAGAGAGGAAAGTGATTGGTTCTCAGTGAATGTAGGTTTGCGGCAGGGGTGTGTGATGTCTCCATGGTTGTTTAATTTGTTTATGGATGGGGTTGTTAGGGAGGTGAATGCAAGAGTTTTGGAAAGAGGGGCAAGTATGAAGTCTGTTGGGGATGAAAGAGCTTGGGAAGTGAGTCAGTTGGGGATGAAAGAGCTTGGGAAGTGAGTCAGTTGTTGTTCGCTGATGATACAGCGCTGGTGGCTGATTCATGTGAGAAACTGCAGAATCTGGTGACTGAGTTTGGTAAAGTGTGTGAAAGAAGAAAGTTAAGAGTAAATGTGAATAAGAGGAAGGTTATTAGGTACAGTAGGGTTGAGGGTCAAGTCAGTTGGGAGGTAAGTCTGAATGGAGAAAAACTGGAGGAAGTAAATTGTTTTAGATATCTGGGAGTGGATCTGGCAGCGGATGGAACCATGGAAGCGGAAGTGGATCATAGGATGGGGGAGGGGGCGAAAATCCTGGGTGCCTTGAAGAATGTGTGGAAGTCGAGAACATTATCTCGGAAAGCAAAAAATGGGTATGTTTGGAGGAATAGTGGTTCCAACAGTGTTGTATTGTTGCAAGGTGTGGGCTATGGATAGAGTTGTGCGCAGGAGGATGGATGTGCTGGAAATGAGATGTTTGAGGACAATGTGTGGTGTGAGGTGGTTTGATCGAGTAAGTAACGTAAGGGTAAGAGAGATGTGTGGATATAAAAAGAGCGTGGTTGAGAGAGCAGAAGAGAGTGTTTTGAAATGGTTTGGGCACATGGAGAGAATGAGTGAGGAAAGATTGACCAAGAGGATATATGTGTCGGAGGTGGAGGGAACGAGAAGTGGGGGACCAAATTGGAGGTGGAAAGATGGAGTGAAAAAGATTTTGTGTGATCGGGGCCTGAACATGCAGGAGGGTGAAAGGAGGGCAAGGAATAGATTGAATTGGATCGATGTGGTATACTGGGGTTCACTTGCTGTCAGTGGATTGAATCAGGGCATGTGAAGCGTCTGGGGTAAACCATGGAAAGCTGTGTAGGTATGTATATTTGCGTGTGTGGATGTATGTATATACATGTGTATGGGGGTGGGTTGGGCCATTTCTTTCGTCTGTTTCCTTGCGCTACCTCGCAAACGCAGGAGACAGCGACAAAAAAAAATATATATATATATATATATATATATATATATATATATATATATATATATATATATATATATATATTATATATGGAAGCGGAAGTGGATCATAGGGTGGGGGAGGGGGCGAAAATTCTGGGAGCCTTGAAGAATGTGTGGAAGTCGAGAACATTATCTCGGAAAGCAAAAATGGGCATGTTTGAAGGAATAGTGGTTCCAACAATGTTGTATGGTTGCGAGGCGTGGACTATGGATAGAGTTGTGCGCAGGAGGATGGATGTGCTGGAAATGAGATGTTTGAGGACAATGTGTGGTGTGAGGTGGTTTGATCGAGTAAGTAACGTAAGGGTAAGAGAGATGTGTGGAAATAAAAAGAGCGTGGTTGAGAGAGCAGAAGAGGGTGTTTTGAAATGGTTTAGTCACATGGAGAGAATGAGTGAGGAAAGATTGACCAAGAGGATATATGTGTCGGAGGTGGAGGGAACGAGGAGAAGAGGGAGACCAAATTGGAGGTGGAAAGATGGAGTGAAAAAGATTTTGTGTGATCGGGGCCTGAACATGCAGGAGGATGAAAGGAGGGCAAGGAATAGAGTGAATTGGAGCGATGTGGTACACTGGGGTTGACGTGCTGTCAGTGGATTGAATCAAGGCATGTGAAGCGTCTGGGGTAAACCATGGAAAGCTGTGTAGGTATGTATATTTGTGTGTGTGGACGTATGTATATACATGTGTATGGGGGTGGGTTGGGCCATTTCTTTCGTCTGTTTCCTTGCGCTACCTCGCAAACGCGGGAGACAGCGACAAAGTAAAAAAAAAAAAAAAATATTATATATATATATATATATATATATATATATATATATATATATATATCTTTTTTTTTTCTTTCGTACTATTCGCCATTTCCCGCTTTAGCGAGGTAGCGTTAAGAACAGAGGACTGGGCCTTTGAGGGAATATCCTCACCTGGCCCCCTTCTCTGTTCCTTTAGTTGGAAAATTTGAAAAAAACGAGAGGGGAGGATTTCCAGCCACCTGCTCCTTCCACTTTTAGTCGCCTTCTTCGACATGCAGGGAATACGTGGGAAGTATTCTTTCTCCCCTATCCCCAGGGATAAATACTTACACATACACATACAAAGACATATATATACACATGTACATATTCATACTTGCTTGCCTTCATTCATTCCTGGTGTTACCCTGCCCCACAGGAAATAGCATCACTACCCCCTCCTTCAGCGAGTTAGTGCCAGCAAAGCAGACAAAAAAGGCCACATTCATTCACAGTCAGTCTCTGGCTGTTGTGTAATGCACTGAAACCACAGCTTGCTATCCACATCCAGGACCCACAGACCTTTCCATAGCTTACCTCAGACATTTCATATACCCTGGTTCAGTCCATTGATAGCACGTCGACCCTGGTATACCACATCGTTCCAATTCACTCTATTCCTTGCATGCTTCTCATCCTCCTGTATGTTCAGGCCCCAATTGCTCAAAATCTTTTTCACTCCATCCTTTCACCTCCAATTTCTCCTAGTTCCCTCCAACTCTGACACATACATCCTCTTTGCCAGTCTTTCCTCACTCATTCTCTCCATATGTTCAAACCATTTCAACACATCCTCTTCTGCTCTTAACCACACTCTTTTTATTTCCACACCTCTCTTACCCTTTCATTACTTACTCAATCAAACCACCTCACACCACATATTGCCCTCAAACATTTCATTTCCAAAATATCCGCCTTCCTCCATACAATCCTATCTAGAGCCCATGCCTCACAACCGTATAACATAGTGAAACTACCATTCTTTCAAACATACCCATTTTTGCTCTCTGAGATATTGTTCTCTCCTTCCACACATTTTTCATTGCTACCAAAACCTTCACCCCCTCCCCCATCCATGACTCACTTTCGCTTCCTTGGTTCCATTTGCTGCTAAGTCCACACCCAAATATCTGAAACAGTTCACTTCCTCCAATTTTTCTCCATTCAAACTTACATCCCAATTAACTTATCCTCAACCCTACTGAACCTAAAGTTCACTTCCTCCAATTCTTCTCCATTCAAACTTACATCCCAATTAATTTATCCTCAACCCTACTGAACCTAATAACCTTGCTCGTATTCACATATACTCTCAACTTTCTCCTTTCACACACTTTTCCAAATTTAGTCTTACATCATTTTAAGATCTATCACCAAGCAATCTTCCATTAACAGAAACTCTTTATGCAAAGGGTGGGGGGTATGTTGCAGAACAAAAATTGCCTGTAACTCTTAAACTTTGGAACATATATGAAACTACTAACTTAGCTTAACCCTTTAATCAGAAGTGTGAGACATACATATTTACTTGGTAGATGAGACCTCACATAAACTGCAGTCCACATTTTTGCCCCCACAATCGAATTCCAGATGATCTCTGATGTTGAAAGATGCTTATAGCCTCCTTTCACAATTCTGCACAAATTCTTCATATACCTTTCAGCCATGGCATAGAGTAGAGGTAATAGTAGACTGCTAAGCATAGATGATATCAAGCAGTATTTCCTCTTTAGTGATGAAGGATCTCGTGACCCAGATGATCCACTTGAGGAAAAAATCTACTTGATCATAAAAAAAGAAGCAAGTACACCAAAACACAATGCAAACAAGGTGGCAGTAGTCAAGACATGATAAAAACAGGCTGCGAAGCACTCATCACTACCTTAGCAATACACTCCTGCATTAAGTTGAGGCCTGTTTCAACTTTCTTCATTGTTTCCGTATTCTTACATGATGCTCTTTCATAAGAAAATATTTTCCTTTTTACTTGAAATATGCTAGTTTTCAGAAGCACCAGGAAATTCATGTGCATGCTCAAGGAATTAAGAGCAACTTACCTTGCTCTCTTATCACTATATTTAGGTATCTTATGCAAACTTACCAGAAAATATATGGTGTGGATTTAAGGTGGTGGTGAAGAGGGATAATGTAGAGTGAAGTTTACTAGAAAGGAATGGGAGGGGCACTATGGTTGTCCAAGTACCCTGAATCATCTGAATCTGATTCAGCAACTGTTACAACTGAAGTAAAATATTTCTGATTCTTCTGATGTATTTTTTTTTTTTTTTTTTTTTTGCCGCTGTCTCCCGCGTTTGCGAGGTAGCGCAAGGAAACAGACGAAAGAAATGGCCCAACCCACCCCCATACACATGTATATACATACGTCCACACACGCAAATATACATACCTACACAGCTTTCCATGGTTTACCCCAGACGCTTCACATGCCTTGATTCAATCCACTGACAGCACGTCAACCCCGGTATACCACATCGCTCCAATTCACTCTATTCCTTGCTCTCCTTTCACCCTCCTGCATGTTCAGGCCCCGATCACACAAAATCTTTTTCACTCCATCTTTCCACCTCCAATTTGGTCTCCCACTTCTCCTCGTTCCCTCCACCTCCGACACATATATCCTCTTGGTCAATCTTTCCACACTCATCTCTCCATGTGCCCAAACCACTTCAAAACACCCTCTTCTGCTCTCTCAACCACGCTCTTTTTATTTCCACACATCTCTCTTACCCTTACGTTACTTACTCGATCAAACCACCTCACACCACACATTGTCCTCAAACATCTCATTTCCAGCACATCCATCCTCCTGCGCACAACTCTATCCATAGCCCACGCCTCGCAACCATGCAACATTGTTGGAACCACTATTCCTTCAAACATACCCATTTTTGCTTTCCGAGATAATGTTCTCGACTTCCACACAGTCTTCAAGGCTCCCAGAATTTTCGCCCCCTCCCCCACCCTATGATCCACTTCCGCTTCCATGGTTCCATCCGCTGCCAGATCCACTCCCAGATATCTAAAACACTTTACTTCCTCCAGTTTTTCTCCATTCAAACTTACCTCCCAATTGACTTGACCCTCAGCCCTACTGTACCTAATAACCTTGCTCTTATTCACATTTACTCCTATATATATATATATATATATATACATATATATATATATATATATATATATATATATATATATATATATATATATATATATATATACACATATATAGGAAGAGAGGAAAGTGATTGGTTCTCAGTGAATGTAGGTTTGCAGCAGGGGTGTGTGATGTCTCCATGGTTGTTTAATTTGTTTATGGATGGGGTTGTTAGGGAGGTAAATGCAAGAGTTTTGGAAAGAGGGGCAAAAATGAAGTCTGTTGTGGATGAGAGAGCTTGGGAAGTGAGTCAGTTGTTGTTCGCTGATGATACAGCGCTGGTGGCTGATTCATGTGAGAAACTGCAGAAGCTGGTGACTGAGTTTGGTAAAGTGTGTGAAAGAAAAAAGTTAAGAGCAAGATTATTAGGTACAGTAGGGTTGAGGGTCAAGTCAATTGGGAGGTAAGTTTGAATGGAGAAAAACTGGAGGAAGTAAAGTGTTTTAGATATCTGGGAGTGGATCTGGCAGCGGATGGAACCATGGAAACGGAAGTGAATCATAGGGTGGGGGAGGGGGCGAAAATCCTGGGAGCCTTGAAGAATGTGTGGAAGTCGAGAACATTATCTCGGAAAGCAAAAATGGGTATGTTTGAAGGAATAGTGGTTCCAACAATGTTGTATGGTTGTGAGGTGTGGGCTATGGATAGAGTTGTGCGCAGGAGGGTGGATGTGCTGGAAATGAGATGTTTGAGGACATTGTGTGGTGTGAGGTGGTTTGATCGAGTAAGTAATGTAAGGGTAAGAGAGATGTGTGGAAATAAAAAGAGCGTGGTTGAGAGAGCAGAAGAGGGTGTTTTGAAATGGTTTGGGCACATGGAGAGAATGAGTGAGGAAAGATTGACAAAGAGGATATATGTGTCGGAGGTGGAGGGAACGAGGAGAAGTGGGAGACCAAATTGGAGGTGGAAAGATGGAGTGAAAAGATTTTGAGTGATCGGGGCCTGAACATGCATAGGAGGGTGAAAGGCAGGCAAGGAATAGAGTGAATTGGATCGATGTGGTATACTGGGGTTGACGGGCTGTCAGTGGATCGAATCAGGGCATGTGAAGCGTCTGGGGTAAACCATGGAAAGCTGTGTGGGGCCTGGATGTGGAAAGGAAGCTGTGGTTCCGGGCATTATTGCATGACAGCTAGGGACTGAGAGTGAACGAATGAGGCCTTTGTTGTCTTTTCCTAGCGCTACCCCACACACTTGAGGGGGGAGGGGGATGGTATTCCATGTGTGGCGAGGTGGCGATGGGAATGAATAAAGGCAGACAGTGTGAATTGTGTGCATGGGTATATATGTATGTGTCTGTGTGTGTAATATATATGTGTACATTGAAATGTATAGGCATGTATATTTGCGTGTGTGGACGTGTGTGTATATACATGTGTATAGGGGTGGGTTGGGCCATTTCTTTCGTCTGTTTCCTTGCGCTACCTCGCAAACGTAGGAGACAGCGAGAAAGCAAAATAAAATATATATATATATATATATATATATATATATATATATATATATATATATATATATATATATACATATATATATATATATATATATATATATATATATATATATATATATATATATATAGATTGTCAGCAATATTCTTCTTTATCTTTTGTTTCCATTTTTTTTCATGGATTCATTGACTTGTTTGAAGTTCATTAAAACTTACTGTTTCATACTGTCCAAATACAAATTTTTATAACATTGTGTTTCTTTTATCTACTGTGGAAAAACCTCCCAAACATTCCAAAAAATAAGATCTTTTGAAAGAAATGCAGTGAAGCTTAACATTCTCGTTACTATTAATGTCACTGAATAGATATTCATATTTATGGTAAATTCTTGCTTAACCATGCCATTGCTGGGAGTTGAATTGTAACTTGCTGCTTGGCCTTTATCATTTTTTTTTTTAGGTATGCAAAGTGAGTCAATGCAAGTAGTATGGTGAAAATAAAAGGGATAATGAAAGCTTAATGGGTAGAAAACGAGGTCACTATCTGGGAGGGTGAAGATGGGCATCCTTGAGGGTATTGTAGTCATGCAGTTCTGCATGGATGAAATGCCTGGGCTGTTAGAATGCATGGAAGGGTGAATGTATTGGAAATGAAATGTTTGATGACATTATGTGGTGATAGGAGGGTTAATTGAATAAGTAATGATAAGATAAAAGAGGTGTGACAATAAGTAAGAGTATGACTGAGAGCTCATTTGCAGACATCTCATTAGCTGTTATACTCTTCTCTTTGTCAACTTTGTCAACTTTGTCAACCCTCTTTGTCAACTTCTCACTCATCCTCACTATCCAAAGCATTTTATTGCCCTTTCTCAGGTCTACTTTTATTATTAACCTTTCGCTCTCTTTCCCTGTAATTTCTTAATCAACCTTTCCTCCGAATTATTCTTATAAACCAATTCAACATTATAAAAGCACAAAACACACACAAAAAAGAAGAAAAACATTAGCAGTTGTAATCTAAGGTTCCTCTGATGTATGATACTTTGTTAGCCAGTTTCAATTTCTAAACTTTCATTAAAAGGGCCATAAAAGCCATTTCATGTGTGGCAGGGTGGCAACGGGAATAGATGAAGGCAGCAAATATGAATATGTACATGTGTATGTATCTATTATCCCTGGGGATAGGGGAGAAAGAATACTTCCCACGTATTCCCTGCATGTCGTAGAAGGCGACTAAAAGGGGAGGGAGCGGATGGCTGGAAATCCTCCCCTCTCGCTTTTTTTTTTTAATTTTCCAAAAGAGGGAACAGAGAAGGGGGCCAGGTGAGGATATTCCCTCAAAGGCCCAGTCCTCTGTTCTCAACGCTACCTCGCTAATGCGGGAAATGGCGAATAGTATGAAAAAAAAAAATATATATATATATATAAATAAAGTGCGTAAGACAAGGGAACAAATGGGAACATCAGTGAAGGGGGCTAATGGGGAGGTGATAACAAGTAGTGGTGATGTGAGAAGGAGATGGAATGAGTATTTTGAAGGTTTGTTGAATGTGTTTGACAAGAGTGGCAGACATAGGGTGTTTTGGTCGAGGTGGTGTGCAAAGTGAGAGGGTTAGGGAGAATGATTTGGTAAACAGAGAAAAGGTAGAAAAGCTTTGCAGAAGATGAAAGACGGCAAGGCAGTGGGTTTGGACGGTATTGCAGTGGAATTTATTAAACAAGGGGATGCTGTATTGTTGACTGGTTGGTAAGGATATTTAATGTATGTTTTCCTCATGGTAAGTTACCTGAGGACTGGTGGATTGCTTGCATATTGCCATCGTACAAAGGCAAAGGGGAAAAGAGTGAGTGCTCAAATTACAGAGGTATAACTTTGCTGAGTATTCCTGGGAAATTATATGGGAGGGTATTGATTGAGAGGGTGAAGGCATGTACACAGCATGAGATTGGGAAAGAGCAGTGTGGTTTCAGAAGTGGTAGAGGATGTTTGGTTCAGGTGTTTCCTTTGAAAAATGTATGTGAGAAATACTTAGAAAAGCAAATGGATTTATATGTAGCATTTATTGATCTGGAGAAGGCATATGATAGAGTTGATAGAGATGCTCTGTGGAAGGTACTAAGAATATATGGTGTGGGAGGCAAGTTGTTAGAAGCAGCGAAATGTTTTTATCGAGGATGTAAGACATGTGTATGTGTAGGAAGAGAGGAAAGTGATTAGTTCTCAGTGAATGTTGGTTGGCAGCAGGGGTGTGATGTCTCCATGGTTGTTTAATTTGTTTATGGATGGGGTTGTTAGGGAGGTGAATGCGAGAATTTTGGAAAGAGGGGCAAGTATGCAGTCTGTTGTGTATGAGAGATCTTGGGAAGTGAGTCAGTTGTTGTTCGCTGATGATGCAGCGCTAGTGGCTGATTCGAGTGAGAAACTGCTGAGGCTGGAGGCTGAATTTGGTGAAGTGTGTGAAAGAAGAAAGCTGAGAGTAAATGTGAATAAGAGCAAGGTTATTAGGTACAGTAAGGCTGAGGGACAAATCAATTGGGAGGTAAGTTTGAATGGAGAAAAACTGGAGGAAGTAATCATTTTTAGATATCTGGGAGTGGATTTAGCAGTGGATGGAACCATGGAAGTGGAATGAGTCATAGGGTGGGGGAGGGGGCGAAAGTACTATGAGGATTGAAAAATGTGTGGAAGGCGAAAACATTATCTCGGAGAGCAAAATTGGGTGTTTGAAGGAATAGTGGTTCCATTAATGTTATATGGTTGCGAGGCATGGGCAATAGATAGAGTTGTGCTGAGCAGAGTGGACGTGCTGGAAATGAGATGTTTAAGGACTATATGAGGTGTGAGGTGGTTTGATCGAGTAAGTAATGAAAGGGTAAGAGTGATGTGTGGTAATAAAAAGAGTGTGGTTGAGAGAGCAGAAGAGGGTGTGTTGAAATGGTTTGGTCTCATGGAGAGAATGAGTGAGGAAAGATTGACAAAGAGGAAATATGTGTCAGAGGTGGAGGGAATGAGGAGAAGTGGGAGACCAAATTGGAGGTGGAAAGATGGGGTGAAAATGATTTTGAGTGATCGGGACCTGACCATACAGGAGAGTGAAAGGCGTGCAAGGTATAGAGTGAATTGGAACGATGTGGTATACCAAGGTTGACGTGCTGTCAATGGATTGAACCAGGGCATGTGAAGCGTCTGGGGTAAACCATGGAAAGTTGTGTGGGGGCCTGGATGTGGAAAGGGAGCTGTGGTTTCGGTGCATTATAAATGACAACTAGACACTGAGTGTGAACGAATGTGGCCTTTGTTGTCTTTTCCTAGCGCTACTTCGTACACATGCCAGTTGAGGGGGTTTTCATTTCATTTGTGGCGGGGTGGCGATGGGAATGAATATGGGCAGTAAGTATGAATTATGTACATATATATATATATATATATATATATATATATATATATATATATATCCTAGTGAGAAGCTGGTCTATAATACAGACAGATAGACACAGAGTATATTGTTCGTAGCCATATATGGCCCGTTCTCCTGGGGAAGATCACCAGGTGAGTTGGAAGTCTGGGCCAACCGCCGCACCCAAGATTCGAACCCATGCGTACCTGATCCGGGCGGGCCCACGCTGACTCAAACGCTACACTCATCATGTGGGAGATCAACATCCGCATCCCTATACCCAACCTCACCGCCATCTGCTGCTGGACCGCTGAGAAGACAGGTTTTAAGGATAATTCCAAGACCACATACATGAGAAGATAAAGGAGCCATGGTCACAGCTTAAGCGTCGCATCATGAGAAGAACCATCATAATGGAGTTGCACGGACTGTGATCCTCGCTGTGGTTACAAGAATGTTCTTCCGCCCACCAGTGATGCTACTACGTTTGTGAATCAAGAACCATTGCAACACAAACCTCGCCAGGTGGTAGAGTGTCCCGCAGTGTATCGAGACAGACTTCCCCAGAACTTTTTTTAAAGGGGAAGTAAATGTTTATAGTTCTGTTACTGGAGTGATAGTTTTCATACATGGTGCTCTAACAAGAAAATAGTGAAATTTGGAAAAAAAATGTAGCTTAGACATTGAAGCTTATTCTTTTTTTTTTTTTTTCAAAGTGATAGAGATGGAAAGCAAAAAGGTGTTTTTCATAAATGTACTGGAAAAGTTGAGGTCCAGATAAATTTTTGGTCTGTCAAGGCTTTATTATGGCGGATGACCAACTACCTACCCTCATGTATCCAAGATATGGTTGTACTTTGTGTAATGAAGAAAATTGAGAAACATCATAAGCCAATATTCCTGTTTCATGATAAGAGAAGTGGACCAGGCAGTATGATACAGTGGTTAAATTGATGAAAACTACTATTAACGTTTGTGTAAATAAATTATACATTTCCCTTTTCCATAGCCAGAGGTTGAACCATTATGTAACATTCATTTTTTTCATTTCATTTCAAGCTAGAAGTTTCAGTTTTCTAAATTATTTCTTACATTTTTCATATGTATATATATATGTGTGTATGTGTGTATATGTGCGTATGTATGTGTATATATATATATATATATATATATATATATATATATATATATATATATATATATATATATATATATATATATATATATATATATTTTTTTTTTTTTTTTTTTTTTTGTCGCTGTCTCCCGCGTTTGCGAGGTAGCGCAAGGAAACAGACGAAAGAAATGGCCCAACCCCCCCCCATTCACATGTATATACATACGTCCACACACGCAAATATACATACCTACACAGCTTTCCATGGCTTACCCCAGACGCTTCACATGCCTTGATTCAATCCACTGACAGCACGTCAACCCCGGTATACCACATCGCTCCAATTCACTCTATTCTTGCCCTCCTTTCACCCTCCTGCATGTTCAGGCCCCGATCACACAAAATCTTTTTCACTCCATCTTTCCACCTCCAATTTGGTCTCCCTCTTCTCCTTGTTCCCTCCACCTCCGACACATATATCCTCTTGGTCAATCTTTCCTCACTCATCCTCTCCATGTGCCCAAACCACTTCAAAACACCCTCTTCTGCTCTCTCTACCACGCTCTTTTTATTTCCACACATCTCTCTTACCCTTACGTTACTCACTCGATCAAACCACCTCACACCACACATTGTCCTCAAACATCTCATTTCCAGCACATCCATCCTCCTGCGCACAACTCTATCCATAGCCCACGCCTCGCAACCATACAACATTGTTGGAACCACTATTCCTTCATACATACCCAGTTTTGCTTTCCGAGATAATGTTCTCGACTTCCACACAGTCTTCAAGGCCCCCAGAATTTTCGCCCCCTCCCCCACCCTATGATCCACTTCCGCTTCCATGGTTCCATCCGCTGCCAGATCCACTCCCAGATATCTAAAACACTTCACTTCCTCCAGTTTTTCTCCATTCAAACTCACCTCCCAATTGACTTGACCCTCAACCCTACTGTACCTAATAACCTTGCTCTTATTCACATTTACTCTTAACTTTCTTCTTCCACACACTTTACCAAACTCAGTCACCAGCTTCTGCAGTTTCTCACATGAATCAGCCACCAGCGCTGTATCATCAGCGAACAACAACTGACTCACTTCCCAAGCTCTCTAATCCCCAACAGACTTCATACTTGCCCCTCTTTCCAAAACTCTTGCATTCACCTCCCTAACAACCCCATCCATAAACAAATTAAACAACCATGGAGACATCACACACCCCTGCCGCAAACCTACATTCACTGAGAACCAATCACTTTCCTCTCTTCCTACACGTACACATGCCTTACATCCTCGATAAAAACTTTTCACTGCTTCTAACAACTTTCCTCCCACACCATATATTCGTAATACCTTCCACAGAGCATCTCTATCAACTCTATCATATGCCTTCTCCAGATCCATAAATGCTACATACAAATCCATTTGCTTTTCTAAGTATTTCTCACATACATTCTTCAAAGCAAACACCTGATCCACACATCCTCTACCACTTCTGAAACCACACTGCTCTTCCCCAATCTGATGCTCTGTACATGCCTTCACCCTCTCAATCAATACCCTCCCATATAATTTACCAGGAATACTCAACAAACTATATTATCCCTGGGGATAGGGGTGAAAGAATACTTCCCACGCATTCCTCACATGTCGTAGAAGGCGACTAGACGGGATGGGAGCGGGGGGCCAGAAATCCTCCCCTCCTTGTATTTTTTAACTTTCTAAAATGGGAAACAGTAGGAGTCATGTGGGGAGTGCTCATCCTCCTCGAAGGCTCAGACTGGGGTGTCTAAATGTGTGTGGATGTAACCAAGATGTGAAAAAAGGAGAGATAGGTAGTATGTTTGAGGAAAGGAACCTGGATATTTTGGCTCTGAGTGAAACGAAGCTCAAGGGTAAAGGGGAAGAGTGGTTTGGGAATGTCTTGGGAGTAAAGTCAGAGGTCAGTGAGAGGACAAGAGCAAGGGAAGGAGTAGCACTACTCCTGAAACAGGAGTTGTGGGAGTATGTGATAGAATGTAAGAAAGTAAATTCTCAATTAATATGGGTAAAACTGAAAGTTGATGGAGAGAGATGGGTGATTATTGGTGCATATGCACCTGGGCATGAGAAGAAAGATCATGAGAGGCAAGTGTTTTGGGAGCAGCTGAATGAGTGTGTTAGTGGTTTTGATGCACAAGACCGGGTTATAGTGATGGGTGATTTGAATGCAGTTGAGGGAATAATTGGTATACATGGGGTGTTCAGTGTTGTAAATGGAAATGGTGAAGAGCTTGTAGATTTATGTGCTGAAAAAGGACTGGTGATTGGGAATACCTGGTTTAAAAAGCGAGATATACATAAGTATACGTATGTAAGTAGGAGAGATGGCCAGAGAGCGTTATTGGATTACGTGTTAATTGACAGGCGTGCGAAAGAGAGACTTTTGGATGTTAATGTGCTGAGAGGTGCAACTGGAGGGATGTCTGATCATTATCTTGTGGAGGCTAAGGTGAAGATTTGTATGGGTTTTCAGAAAAGAAGAGTGAATGTTGGGGTGAAGAGGGTGGTGAGAGTAAGTGAGCTTGGGAAGGAGACTTGTGTGAGGAAGTACCAGGAGAGACTGAGTGCAGAATGGAAAAAGATGAGAACAATGGAAGTAAGGGGAGTGGGGGAGGAATGGGATGTATTTAGGGAATCAGTGATGGATTGCACAAAAGATGCTTGTGGCATGAGAAGAGTGGGAGGTGGGTTGATTAGAAAGGGTAGTGAGTGGTGGGATGAAGAAGTAAGATTATTAGTGAAAGAGAAGAGAGAGGCATTTAGACGATTTTTGCAAGGAAAAAATGCAATTGAGTGGGAGATGTATAAAAGAAAGAGACAGGAGGTCAAGAGAAAGGTGCAAGAGGTGAAAAAGAGGGCAAATGAGAGTTGGGGTGAGAGAGTATCATTAAATTTTAGGAAGAATGAAAAGATGTTCTGGAAGGAGGTAAATAAAGTGCATAAGACAAGGGAGCAAATGGGAACTTCAGTGAAGGGCGCAAATGGGGAGGTGATAACAAGTAGTGGTGATGTGAAAAAGAGATGGAGTGAGTATTTTGAAGGTTTGTTGAATGTGTTTGATGATAGAGTGGCAGTTATAGGGTGTTTTGGTCGAGGTGGTGTGCAAAGTGAGAGGGTTAGGGAAAATGATTTGGTAAACAGAGAAGAGGTAGTAAAAGCTTTGCGGAAGATGAAAGCCGGCAAGGCAGCAGGTTTGGATGGTATTGCAGTGGAATTTATTAAAAAAGGGGGCTGGTTGGTAAGGTTATTTAATGTATGTATGACTCATGGTGAGGTGCCTGAGGATTGACGGAATGCGTGCATAGTGCCATTGTACAAAGGCAAAGGGGATAAGAGTGAGTGCTCAAATTACAGAGGTATAAGTTTGTTGAGTATTCCTGGTAAATTATATGGGAGGGTATTGATTGAGAGGGTGAAGGCATGTACAGAGCATCAGATTGGGGAAGAGCAGTGTGGTTTCAGAAGTGGTAGAGGATGTGTGGATCAGGTGTTTGCTTTGAAGAATGTATGTGAGAAATACTTAGAAAAGCAAATGGATTTGTATGTAGCATTTATGGATCTGGAGAAGGCATATGATAGAGTTGATAGAGATGCTGTGTGGAAGGTATTAAGAATATATGGTGTGGGAGGCAAGTTGTTAGAAGCAGTGAAAAGTTTTTATCGAGGTTGTAAGGCATGTGTACGTGTAGGAAGAGAGGAAAGTGATTGGTTCTCAGTGAATGTAGGTTTGCGGCAGGGGTGTGTGATGTCTCCATGGTTGTTTAATTTGTTTATGGATGGGGTTGTTAGGGAGGTGAATGCAAGAGTTTTGGAAAGAGGGGCAAGTATGAAGTCTGTTGTGGATGAGAGAGCTTGGGAAGTGAGTCAGTTGTTGTTTGCTGATGATACAGCGCTGGTGGCTAATTCATGTGAGAAACTGCAGAAGCTGGTGACTGAGTTTGGTAAAGTGTGTGAAAGAAGAAAGTTAAGAGTAAACGTGAATAAGAGCAAGGTTATTAGGTACAGTAGGGTTGAGGGTCAAGTCAATTGGGAGGTAAGTTTGAATGGAGAAAAACTGGAGGAAGTAAAGTGTTTTAGATATCTGGGAGTGGATCTGGCAGCGGATGGAACCATGGAAGCGGAAGTGGATCATAGGGTGGGGGAGGGGGCGAAAATCCTGTGAGCCTTGAAGAATGTGTGGAAGTCAAGAACATTATCTCGGAAGGCAAAAATGGGTATGTTTGAAGGAATAGTGGTTCCAACAATGTTGTATGGTTGCGAGGCGTGGGCTATGGATAGAGTTGTGCGCAGGAGGGTGGATGTGCTGGAAATGAGATGTTTGAGGACAATGTGTGGTTTGAGGTGGTTTGATCGAGTAAGTAACGTAAGGGTAAGAGAGATGTGTGGATATAAAAAGAGCGTGGTTGAGAGAGCAGAAGAGGGTGTTTTGAAATGGTTTGGGCACATGGAGAGAATGAGTGAGGAAAGATTGACCAAGAGGATATATGTGTCGGAGGTGGAGGGAACAAGGAGAAGTGGGAGACCAAATTGGAGGTGGAAAGATGGAATGAAAAAGATTTTGTGTGATCGGGGCCTGAACATGCAGGAGGGTGAAAGGAGGGCAAGGAATAGAGTGAATTGGATCGATGTGGTATACCGCGGTTGACATGCTGTCAGTTGATTGAATCAGGGCATGTGAAGCGTCTGGGGTAAACCATGGAAAGCTGTGTAGGTATGTATATTTGCGTGTGTGGACGTGTATGTACATACATGTGTATGGGGGTGGGTTGGGCCATTTCTTTCTTCTGTTTCCTTGCGCTACCTCGCATACGCGGGAGACAGCGGAAATATATATATATATATATATATATATATATATATATATATATATATATATATATATATATATATATTTTTTTTTTTTTATTATACTTTGTCGCTGTCTTATACCTCTGTAATTTGAGCACTCACTCTTATCCCCTTTGCCGTTGTACAATGGCACTATGCACGCATTCCGCCAATCCTCAGGCACCTCACCATGAGTCATACATACATTAAATAACCTTACCAACCAGTCAACAATACAGTCACCCCCTTTTTTTTATAAATTCCACTGCAATACCATCCAAACCTGCTGCCTTGCCGGCTTTCATCTTCCGCAAAGCTTTCACTACCTCTTCTCTGTTTACCAAATCATTTTCCCTAACCCTCTCACTCTGCACACCACCTCGACCAAAACACCCTATATCTGCCACTCTATCATCAAACACATTCAACAAACCTTCAAAATACTCACTCCATCTCCTTCTCACATCACCACTACTTGTTATCACCTCCCCACTTGCGCCCTTCACCGAAGTTCCCATTTGCTCCCTTGTCTTACGAACTTTATTTACCTCCTTCCAGAACATCTTTTTATTCTCCCTAAAATTTAATGATACTCTCTCACCCCAACTCTCATTTGCCCTTTTTTTCACCTCTTGCACCTTTCTCTTGACCTCCTGTCTCTTTCTTTTATACATCTCCCACTCAATTGCATTTTTTCCCTGCAAAAATCGTCCAAATGCCTCTCTCTTCTCTTTCACTAATACTCTTACTTCTTCATCCCACCACTCACTACCCTTTCTAATCAACCCACCTCCCACTCTTCTCATGCCACAAGCATCTTTTGTGCAATCCATCACTGATTCCCTAAATACATCCCATTCCTCCCCCACTCCCCTTACTTCCATTGTTCTCACCTTTTTCCATTCTGTACTCAGTCTCTCCTGGTACTTCCTCACACAGGTCTCCTTCTCAAGCTCACTTACTCTCACCACCCTCTTCACCCCAACATTCACTCTTCTTTTCTGAAAGCCCATACAAATCTTCACCTTAGCCTCCACAAGATAATGATCAGACATCCCTCCAGTTGCACCTCTCAGCACATTAACATCCAAAAGTCTCTCTTTCGCACGCCTGTCAATTAACACGTAATCCAATAACGCTCTCTGGCCATCTCTCCTACTTACATAAGTATACTTATGTATATCTCGCTTTTTAAACCAGGTATTCCCAATCATCAGTCCTTTTTCAGCACATAAATCTACAAGCTCTTCACCATTTCCATTTACAACACTGAACACCCCATGTATACCAATTATTCCCTCAACTGCCACATTACTCACCTTTGCATTCAAATCACCCATCACTATGACCCGGTCTCGTGCATCAAAACCACTAACACACTCATTCAGCTGCTCCCAAAACACTTGCCTCTCTTGATCTTTCTTCTCATGCCCAGATGCATATGCACCAATAATCACCCACCTCTCTCCATCAACTTTCAGTTTTACCCATATTAATCGAGAATTTACTTTCTTACACTCTATCACATACTCCCACAACTCCTGTTTCAGGAGTATTGCTACTCCTTCCCTTGCTCTTGTCCTCTCACTAACCCCTGACTTTACTCCCCAGACATTCCCAAACCACTCTTCCCCTTTACCCTTGAGCTTCGTTTCACTCAGAGCCAAAACATCCAGGTTCCTTTCCTCAAACATACTACCTATCTCTCCTTTTTTCACATCTTGGTTACATCCACACACATTTAGGCACCCCACTATATATATATATATATATATATATTATCCCTGGGGATAGGGGATTAAGAATACTTCCCACGTATTCCCTGCGTGTCGTAGAAGGCGACTAAAAGGGGAGGGAGCGGGGGGCTGGAAATCCTCCCCTCTCGTTTTTTTTTTTAATTTTCCAAAAGAAGGAACAGAGGGGGCCAGGTGAGGATATTCCAAAAAAGGCCCAGTCCTCTGTTCTTAACGCTACCTCGCCAACACGGGAAATGGCAAATAGTTTAAAAGAAAGAAAAGATATATATATATGAAAGTTGATGGAGAGAGATGGGTGATTATTGGTGCATATGCACCCGGGCATGAGAAGAAAGATCATGAGAGGCAAGTGTCTTGGGAGCAGCTGAATGAGTGTGTTAGTGGTTTTGATGCACGCGACTGGGTTATAGTGATGGGTGAATTGAATGCAAAGGTGAGTAATGTGGCAGTTGAGGGAATAATTGGTATACATGGGGTGTTCAGTGTTGTAAATGGAAATGGTGAAGAGCTTGTAGATTTATGTGCTGAAAAAGGACTGGTGATTGGGAATACCTGGTTTAAAAAGCGAGATATACATAAGTATACGTATGTAATGGCTAGTGACAAGCCTGTTTGAAGATGATTCTGTGTTGTTTGCTGAGAATGAAGAGGAGTTGCAGAAGGTTGTAAGTGTATATTATGATGTGTGTAACCATAGGAAATTGAGGGTAAATGTGAGTAAAGTAATTGTGTTTGCAAGGAAACAGAGTAAAAGTATAGATTTTGCAAAACCCTATATAGTGAAGAAAGTGTACGAAGCCATGATATACGGAAGGAGAAAGATCGGAAGAGGTGAGAGAATTTAAGTATGAGCTATCATGGGCAAATTTGGTGATATGGAAGGAAAGATAAAGAAGAGAGCAGTACAGGGTAGAAGAGTCACTGTGTCCCTTAATAGAATATTGAAGGATAGATGTGTAAGTATGGGAGAGAAAGAAGGATTAAGGAATAGCATAGTCCTCCCAACCCTAAATTACAAAGCTGAAACATGGATATGGAATGAATCACTGAGGTCAAAAATCATGCTGTAGAATGATGATCTATTTGAAAAGAGCATGTGGCACAATTAGTTGGAATGAAGAAAGAAATGAAGGGGTGTATGAGAGATGTGGTATGGCCGGGAATGAATTGTGGAGTGGTACACTGGGTGATTTAGGCTTGTTGAAAAAATGCAAGACAAAAAGTTTACATGAAGAGAATATTGCAATTAAAGGGTGGAAGAATGTACACTTTTCAAAAAAGTATCAGCCCACCGGAGTCTGATATTTTTGGAAATGAACAAAATACCACATGCACAACAGTTTCGGTTGGGTTGGTATTTCCTGATAATCACCATATTTGCAGTATACCACCTACTATTACATAATGTAATGAACTATGATGAATGGTCATACCATGTGCAAAGCCACAAATATCAAGTAGTGCTTAGACAATGTGTCAGCCAAGAAATGGGTTTTGTCAAATGGGAATATAATGTTACTATGTTTGCATGACTCTAAACTACAGTTGAATTGCTTCAAATGCAATGTGAATCACAGTGATCCAATATTACATTCATTTGCAAATAATTAAGAGGTGCATTACTATAATGTCATGTCCAAGTAAGAACATTAAGTAAGAGCCTCTGCAAATACTGCACTAGACTTGCCATCTGCCAGTGGCCTGTTAAGGGTGAGGCACTGTGCTAAAAAGCAGCACTGGAGTTCACTAGTTATGGAGACTTTATTGCCATGGCCACCCCCTTAAGGGAGTTTTGGATGGAACTGGCATCAGAAATATAGATAGATAGATAGTCCAAATACAATGACATTATGATTTACTGTATTGTGATATCATTACTACCTCAGTTCATGAGGTTACAAATGTGAATGTGGTGTATCATCTCATGATTAGTGCTGAAAACAGAAAATATCCTGGTACACAAGATGACATTGTCAAGAGCACCCTACATGTGGCATAGGTGTTGCTGCAACATCACAATCTGTGTAATGATTAGAAACTTTTATTCTTATTGAAAGATTTGCTTCATCCACTAATAGCATTGACATTTAGTATGTTTTGACAGATATGATGTGGAGCATGTGAAAGCTACTTGTGGATGTGGCAGAATATCTGCTGGATTATTTGGTTGGATCCCTGAAGGTGGTATTGGGCAACTAGCCAATGTTGGTGAGAAATGGTTCACAGAGGTGAAGTATGTGGAGCTGTTGGAAGAGGTGTTTCTATATTCAGGCAGGGCACTGTTGCTTCCTGATGCAACACTGTTTTACCTCGTACAGGACAACAGCCCCATATACTCAGCAAATGTTAAATGCTGATTTCAGGACTTGTCGGAAGACTACGCTTCTGCCACATCCTCCAAAATCTCTGGACCTCAACCCTATAGAATACATCTAGTCAGCAGTGACTACGAGGTGCGCCTGTCACAGTGTCATTCAATGTGGCCTAGAAGCTATGGTCAGTGCAGTTGGCTTGAGAGGAATTTAGAGTGATAGAAGGACAGGTGTTGTTGACACAGTCGCTGGTGGCCTCTCTGCCCCACAGGCTGAATAATGTCATTGTTGTTAGGGATGGATATACTAAGTATTGATAGGTAGAAATTCTAATTCAACAAGTAATAATAATTTCTATGATGGTTTCATATCCCATAAGGCATTGCTAGTGCCTAACATTATTCAAGTCATAATTAATAGATGAAATATCATCATGGGAAACTGTTTTTTCCACTGAATTTTGGGTACTAGTATTGGTCATGGATTTCCAGCTGAGAAAAGGAAAACACTTCAACTGCCATTGATATATTTTTGCTACATTACTTTATCATTCTAGTGAATAATAATAACCGGCAACTCACAGATACTGGGAAGGCAGGCCTACCAACAAAATGTAGGTTACACAATTACTGGTCGAAAGGTTTCTTTTGTTATGATGTATCAGTGAGTACAGGGGCTGATACTATTTTGGGAGATTGTATATTAGGGTGGATTGTTTTTATTCTTTTTGATATTCATGTGGGGGTAGTACAGAAAAGTTGTGGATCCATGAGAAAAATTCTGCAAAAGATATGGGTTCTTTACGCCAACATCTCTAGCCTCCCGAAGGGGCTCAAAAAATAGAAAATAAAGAATTAAAATGCACATTTGTAGAAAAAATCTAAATCTGTTTCCTGGCGCTACCTCGCTAATGTGGGAAACAGTGATTATGTATTGTAATAATGATGACAATGTGTTTATTTTTAAGTAGGGTAGAGTTAATTTTATAGAAATACAAAGTATTTCTGAAATCTGGAAGCAATTGAACAACTTCAGCCTCCCCTCAAGGAAATTGAAAATATAGCAATTTTATTAAAAATACCACCTGTTTTTAAAACTGCTAAAAATCTAATTGCAATATTTTTCAGCCACAGTTGCTATAATAATGGTCTTGAATGCAATTGAAGTATATGAACAGCATTAGGTAAAAATGGCAACTCATTCATCATTACAAAAATAGATTCATAAATAAATGCCATTATATTTTGTCATTTCAGTATTAATATAAAATGAAATTTGAAGTTTACTGTGTGGTTTTCCTTCAAGATAAAACAAATAGTCTATTGAATGCAGCTCTTCACTTATTTTTGAAGTATTGTACTTCAGATATAAGAAGTACAATATTTCAGAAATAACCCAGAACTCACGGCTTGGATGTGGCTGCATTACGAGTTCCACACTATCTCCTTCCCTACCACCCAACCATATACGGAGCTGTGCTCTTTAGGTCATGAATTCACTTTTCGAGTTGAATTTTGGCAGAGCTTTTTTCTTTGAAGGGTTGTTCTTATGTACTCATCTCTAGCTTTTTGGCTACACACTTTAGTTGATGCTTCCGTAATTAATCTTACATGGCATTCTACTGCCTGTATGTGGCATGGCATATTGAAATAATAATTTTCAGTGGGAATGCCACTGTTGATGATGTACGATTGTTTCATCTTTGATGTCCATTGTTAAAAGGGGCTTTGTGGCGTCAGTATTATGCCAGTCAGTCGTCTCATAATATTCCTTTGCCCTGAAAACAATAATGGGACCTTAAAAAGGTCTAACACTGCTCCTCTTTTCTTTTCTTGCCTGCAGTACTCTTCTCCATCCCAGCTCACGAACAAAGTTTCTCTCATTATGAATCATGCTGATAAGAATGTTCTTAGGGTGCCCGAAGAATGCAATTCGCTGAATAACACGGTTCACAATTTGCTACATATTGCTAGTGTAGGGACAAGTATGGACAATGGTTTCATGCAAATATTGAGCACCATATTTGATGGAGGGTTGGCATAAACTTTCATTATAAATTCAGCTCATATTAGCAAAGTGTTTGAAGGCTCATATATTGTAACATAAGAGATTTAGAACTTGATTCACTGTTGTCAAGTACCGTGAATGAGATTTTTCCCTGGATTACGATGTGATGATACATCATCCACTGTACCTTTAGAGATTGCTTGATAAATATCAAATAAGTATTTTTGATAGGTACTCAGTTCATCAGAGTTTTCTTCAGTATCTTCTGATTCAATAGCCTTGAAATTTATATCAACATCTGTATATCCAATTGGTCCACTTGTTTTGCCATAAAGGCGATTCATTAGCATGATGCTGGCAAATAAGCCACTGCAATGGTTTGCCAATATTTTGTTCTAGAAGTGTTATTACTCCAATCTTAGGGCCTGTATTTACAACAGTGCCATCTGATGAAATAAGAAAAACCTTGCATTTCTTTTGTAACATCACTGGCTCTTGTAGAAGACAAATATGCTTTTCATATATAATGGTTTCTGAAAATCTACTGCCTTTATATTCTCTGATATCCTTGTGCTCATCAAAGTAATTGGTAGAGGGATTAGTTGTGTCCATTTAACGGCACTGTTAACTTTCACTGCTTGCCTTTTGCCTTTCCTGACAAATTTTGTTTCTGTCAGTAACTAAATTGGTATTGATTTCATCATTTTCACATACATCCTGCAGTAGTGAACTGGAAATAGTTGCAGCTGCCCTGTCTGATTCACCTGTTCTGTCACAAGTGCATGCTACAGCTGAGAGATTAGAAGTAAATTTCTTTTTATTGAAATTATTCTTGGCATTAGGAGGTAACTCTGTTTCATAGTCTGATGGTTCATATGAGTTTGTCTGTGATTCTGAAGATGAAGGAGGAACTACATAAGATAAAGATGAATGGTCTAATTCAATATCTTGTTTATGTTTTATCCATATTTTTGCATTCAGACCTTTTTCTAATCCTCAAGCTTTCTTGATGGTCAGCACCTCCAAGTATTGTCTTTCTCTCTCACCTTTGATCAATCAAAAATTCATGTTCATTTCTAGGAACTTTATGGCTGGACAATTACAAGAATACAGATCTGGACATTTACAAGCAGCAATGTCAAAGAGTGCTGTTGCATGGTTCTGAAATTCATTGAGCTTCACTTGATATGAGGCAGTATCATTTCTATCTTCATAGTGATATAAAAGTCTCAAATTTTGTGTGATTATTATTGATCATACCTTTAATATGCTTCTTTGATACAATAGAAATTGATGCTAACTGCTAGATTTCCATAATGAAATTTGTAACTATATCACAAATACCTGAAAATGCTGGTTCCTTTGAAGTAGATAATAATTTGTTTTGCTCCAACTTGCTTCCTTTCATCAAATCTTCATATGTTGGTAAAACAGTTGTTTCAATTGTTCTATTTGACCAAATATAGGGCACCAGTTGCTTGCCTAGGACTGCAGCTTGCCATTTCACTGATGAAAATATGCATATGACACCATTCCTCTAAGAGCACTCAAATGCGATTGAGAGATGAGCTAACCCTTTGCTGGTTGGGCCTGAAATCCTAACTATCACACACTTACCATGTGATTGATATGAGGCATGTGGATAAAGAGCACATAATTGGCTGTTTTCTATATATATTTCTTATACTTAATTGCCGTCTCCCACGTTAGTTAGTGCAAGGAAACAGATGAGGAATGGCCCAACCCACCCACATGCACATGTATATACATAAATGCCCACACACGCACATATACATACATATCCATTTCATGTATATATACATACACAGGGTGAAAGGCGTGCAAGGAATAGAGTGAATTGGAACGATATGGTATACCGGGGTCGACGTGCTGTCAATTTATTGAACCACGGCATGTGAAGCGTCTGGGGTAAACCATGGAAAGTTGTGTGGGGCCTAGATGTGGAAAGGGAGCTGTGGTTTCGGTGCATTATTACATGACAGCTAGAGACTGAGTGTGAACGAATGTGGCCTTTGTTGTCTTTTCCTAGCGCTACCTCACACACATGAGGGGGAAGGGGGTTGTTATTCCATGTGTGGCGGGGTGGCGATGGGAATGAATAAGGGCAAATAGTATGAAATATGTACATGTGTATATATGTATATGTCTGAGATGTATAGGTATGTATATTTGCGTGTGTGGATGTGTATGTATATACATGTGTATGTGGGTGGGTTGGGCCATTCTTTCGTCTGTTTCCTTGCGCTACCTCACTAACGCGGGATACAGCTACAAAGCAAAAAATATATATATATATATATATATATATATACTTTTTTTTTGTCGCTGTCTCCCGCATTTGCGAGGTAGCGCAAGGAAACAGACGAAAGAAATGGCCCAACCCACCCCCATACACATGTATATACATACGTCCACACACGCAAATATACATACCTACACAGCTTTCCATGGTTTACCCCAGACGCTTCACATGCCCTGATTCAATCCACTGACAGCACGTCAACCCCGGTATACCACATCGATCAAATTCACTCTATTTCTTGCCCTCCTTTCACCCTCCTGCATGTTCAGGCCCCAATCACACAAAATCTTTTTCATTCCATCTTTCCACCTCCAATTTGGTCTCCCACTTCTCCTCGTTCCCTCCACCTCCGACATATATATCCTCTTGGTCAATCTTTCCTCACTCATTCTCTCCATGTGCCCAAACCATTTCAAAACACCCTCTTCTGCTCTCTCAACCATGCTCTTTTTATTTCCACACATCTCTCTTACCCTTACGTTACTTACTCGATCAAACCACCTCACACCACACATTGTCCTCAAACATCTCATTTCCAGCACATCCATCCGTCCTGCGCACAAATCTATCCATAGCCCACGCCTCGCAACCATACAACATTGTTGGAACCACTATTCCTTCAAACATACCCATTTTTGCTTTCCGAGATAATGTTCTCGACTTCCACACATTCTTCAAGGCTCCCAGAATTTTCGCCCCCTCCCCCACCCTATGATCCACTTCCGCTTCCATGGTTCCATCAGCTGCCAGATCCTCTCCCAGATATCTAAAACACTTTACTTCCTCCAGTTTTTCTCCATTCAAACTTACCTCCCAATTGACTTGACCCTCAACCCTACTGTACCTAATAACCTTGCTCTTATTCACATTTACTCTTAACTTTCTTCTTTCACACACTTTACCAAACTCAGTCACCAGCTTCTGCAGTTTCTCACATGAATCAGCCACCAGCACTGTATCATAAGCAAACAACAACTGACTCACTTCCCAAGCTCTCTCATCCCCAACAGACTTCATACTTGCCCCCTCTTTCCAAAACTCTTGCATTCACCTCCCTAACAACCCCATCCATAAACAAATTAAACAACCATGGAGACATCACACACCCCTGCCGCAAACCTACATTCACTGAGAACCAATCACTTTCCTCTCTTCCTACACGTACACATGCCTTACATCCTCGATAAAAACTTTTCACTGCTTCTAACAACTTCCCTCCCACACCATATATTCTTAATACCTTCCACAGAGCATCTCTATCAACTCTATCATATGCCTTCTCCAGATCCATAAATGCTACATACAAATCCATTTGCTTTTCTAAGTATTTCTCACATACATTCTTCAAAGCAAACACCTGATCCACACATCCTCTACCACTTCTGAAACCACACTGCTCTTCCCCAATCTGATGCTCTGTACATGCCTTCACCCTCTCAATCAATACCCTCCCATATAATTTGCCAGGAATACTCAACAAACTTATACCTCTGTAATTTGAGCACTCACTCTTATCCCCTTTGCCTTTGTACAATGGCACTATGCACGCATTCCGCCAATCCTCAGGCACCTCACCATGAGTCATACATACATTAAATAACCTTACCAACCAGTCAATAATACAGTCACCCCCTTTTTTAATAAATTCCACTGCAATACCATCCAAACCTGCTGCCTTGCTGGCTTTCATCTTCCGCATAGCTTTTACTACCTCTTCTCTGTTTACCAAATCATTTTCCCTAACCCTCTCACTTTGCACACCACCTCGACCAAAACACCCTATATCTGCCACTCTATCATCAAACACATTTAACAAACCTTCAAAATACTCACTCCATCTCCTTCTCACATCACCACTACTTGTTATCACTTCCCTATTTGTGCCCTTCACTGAAGTTCCCATTTGCTCCCTTGTCGTACGCACTTTATTTACCTCCTTCCAGAACATCATCTTATTCTCCCTAAAATTTAATGATACTCTCTCACCCCAACTCTCCTTTGCCCTCTTTTTCACCTCTTGCACCTTTCTCTTGACCTCCTGTCTCTTTCTTTTATACATCTCCCACTCAATTGCATTTTTTGCCTGCAAAAATCGTCCAAATGCCTCTCTCTTCTCTTTCACTAATAATCTTACTTCTTCATCCCACCACTCACCACCCTTTCTAATCATCCCACCTCCCACTCTTCTCATGCCACAAGCATCTTTTGCGCAATCCATCACTGATTCCCTAAATACATCCCATTCCTCCCCCACTCCCCTTACTTCCATTGTTCTCACCTTTTTCCATTCTGTACTGAGTCTCTCGTGGTACTTCCTCACACTAGTCTCCTTCCCAAGCTCACTTACTCTCACCACCCTCTTCACCCCAACATTCACTCTTCTTTTCTGAAAACCCATACAAATCTTCACCTTACCCTCCACAAGATAATGATCAGACATCCCTCCAGTTGCACCTCTCAGCACATTAACATCCAAAAGTCTCTCTTTCGCGCGCCTGTCAATTAACACGTAATCCAATAACGCTCTCTGGCCATATATATATATATATATATATATATATATATATATATATATATATATATGTGTGTGTGTATATATCTGTGCCACATTACTCACCTTTGCATTCAAATCACCCATCACTATAACCCTGTCTCGTGCATCAAAACTACTAACACACTCACTCAGCTGCTCCCTAAACACTTGCCTCTCATGATCTTCCTTCTCATGCCCAGGTGCATATGCACCAATAATCACCCATCTCTCTCCATCCACTTTCAGTTTTACCCATATCAATCTAGAGTTTACTTTCTTACACTCTATCACATATTCCCACCACTCTTGTTTCAGGAGTAGTGCTACTCTTTCCCTTGGTTTGTCCTCTCACTAACCCCTGACTTTACCCCCAAGACATTCCCAAACTACTCTTCCCCTTTACCCTTTAGCTTTGTTTCACTCAAAGCCAAGACATCCAGGATCCTTTCCTCAAACATACTACCTATCTCCTTTTTTCTCATCTTGTTTACATCCACACACATTTAGACACCCCAATCTGAGCCTTCGAGGAGGATGAGCACTCCCCACGTGACTCCTTCCTCTGTTTCCCCTTTTAGAAAGTTAAAATACAAGGAGGGGAGGGTTTCCAGCCCCCTGCTCCCGTCCCCTTTAGTCGCCTTCTACATGTGAGGAGTGCATGGGAAGTATTCTTTCTCCCCGGTATTGTTGACTGGTTGGTAAGGTTATCTAATGCTGCTTTCTCAACCACACTCTTTTTATTAATTACCCCGATCACTCAAAATAAATAAACAAATATATATTTTTATTATACTTTGTCGCTGTCTCCCGCGTTAGCGAGGTAGCGCAAGGAAACAGATGAAAGAATGGCCCAACCCACCCACATACACATGTACATACATACACGTCCACACACATACATATACATACCTATACATCTCAACGTATACATATATATATATATACACACCCAGACATATATATATAAACACATAATTCTTACAGTCTACCCTTTTTCATTCCTGTCGCCACCCCACCACACATGAAATAACAGCCCCCTCCCCCCGCATGTGCGGGAGGCAGCGCTAGGAAAAGACAACAAAGGCCACATTCATTCACACTCAATCTCTAGCTGTCATGTATAATGCTCCGAAACCACAGCTCCTTTTCCACATCCATGCCCCACAAAACTTTCCGTGGTTTACCCCAGATGCTTCACATGCCCTGGTTCAATCCATTGACAGCACATTGACCCCAGTGTACCACATTGTTCTAATTCACTCTGTTCTTTGCATGCCTTTCACCCTCTGCATGTTCAGGCCCCGATTACTCAAAATCTTTTTCACTCCATCCTTCCACCTCCAATTTGGTCTCCCACTTCTCGTTCCCACCACCTCTGACACATATATCCTCTTTGTCAATTTTTCTTCACTCGTTCTTTCCTCCCACACCATATATTCTTAATACCTTCCACAGAGCATCTCTATCAACTCTATCATATGCCTTCTCCAGATCCATAAATGCTACATACAAATCCATTTGCTTTTCTAAGTATTTCTCACATACATTCTTCATAGCAAACACCTGATCCGCACATCCTCTACCACTTCTGAAACCACACTGCTCTTCCCCAATCTGATTCTCTGTACATGCCTTCACCCTCTCAATCAATACCATCCCGTATAATTTCCCAGGAATACTCAACAAACTTATACCTTTGTAATTTGAGCACTCACCTTTATCCTCTTTGCCTTTGTACAATGGCACTATGCAAGCATTCTGCCAATCCTCAGGCACCTAACCATGAGTCATACATACATTAAATAACCTTACCAACCAGTCAACACTACAGTCGCCCTCTTTTTTAATAAATTCCACTGCAATACCATCCAAACCCGCTGCCTTGCCAGCTTTCAGCTTCGACAAACCTCTTCTCTGTTTACCAAACCATTCTCCCTAACCCTCTCTGCACTCCATCTCGACCAAAACACCCTATATCTGCCACTCTATCATCAAACACATTCAACAAACCTTCAAAATACTCACTCCATCTCTTCACATCACCACTACTTGTTATCACCTCTCCATCAGCCCCTTTCACTTATGTTCCCATTTGTTCCCTTGTCTTACGCACTTTTTTTTACCTCCTTCCAAAACATCTTTTTATTCTCCCTAAAATTCACTGATACTCTCTCACCCCAACTCTCATTTGCCCTCTTTTTCACCTCTTGCACTTTTCTCTTGACCTCCTGCCTCTTTCTTTTATATATGGCTAGTTTCTTTGAGGAAATAATTTTGAGCTAGAAAGACATTTACTATAACCATTTAATGGGAAACTACTTCACCTGGGATAAATACTAGATTTTGTGCTTTCATCATTGATGGATTGGATAAGTTGTTGAAATGTTTGTCTTAGAATTTTCACTAAATGAACCTCAAAGATCATTATTATAGCACCGCAGAAAAATATTGAATTTAGAGTTTTAGCAGTTATGAAAAATTGGTGTTAAGTAAAAATGCTATATTTTCAGTTTCCTTAAGGGGGCTGAAGGAGTTGTTCAAATACTTCCAGATTTCAGAAATACCTCACTTACACGTATTTCTATAAATTTAACCCTACCCCCCACTTAAAAATAAACACGGCTTTAGACTTTTTTTTCTATAAATGGCATTTTTAATACCTTATTTCTCAATTTTTGAGCCCCTCCTTGGGGGTGTGTGTGTAAAGATGTTGGCAAAGAGAACCCATATTTTTTTGCAGAATTTTTCTCATGAGTCCACAATTTTTCTGCACCACTGCATGGATATCAAAAAGTTTTGTACATATATGCAAGGAAGGCATGCAAAGATAAGTGGAGGCTCTTTTGCTGTGGTACTCCTTCAATAGGTGTTCCTAGAGGGGAACAGGCATCAAAGATACAGATAAATAGGTGAACATATTTGTAACCTGCTTTGATATTTTGAGTAGGAAGAGCTTAAAGGAGTATAACTGGAGATGCATATGAAAAATGAGGAAAGAATTTGTGTATAGGTGTAAGAATGTAAACCCTTGGTTTTTAAAGGTCTGGAATATTTTGGGAAAAATGATTCAGAACAGAAAAATCATTAATATAGAAATACTACATGACTAATTTCTAAAGATGCAGTACTTTTTTAAATGGCTGAGAAGGATATGTGGTATTTGGACATCACTAGAAAGTATGAAAAATGTTTGGGGATAATGTACTTGCCATACAAGAAGACTGAATAAGAGAGGTAATATAAGGGGAGTTGACAAAGAAAGAGATTTTGGATGAATATGCCCCCAAAAATGATTTAGTTTTGGGTGCAAGGAAACCAATTTGTAGGCAAAAGGAGGTGTGAATGTTGACTCTGGGTTCAAGTCACTTTGAACATGGGATGAAGATGTGTAAATTACATGAGATGCTTCAAGCATCTGATCCATTACATGAAAATGGGAATTGAATTTAAAGTGGGAGATAACTGGATATTTTGAAAACATTTTCACTAGTACTAAAAACATTAGAAACTTCAAAATATATTTTTTCCCATGCATTCTTAGAACAAGATCATGAAATGAAACATCACATAATGCAAAATGGCACATTTATTATTCTACAGATGAAGTCCATGTTGAGTACCCTCGTGGATAGGCTGATACGGCGCCCACTGCACTCTTCTTACAATATTTGTACACATCATGTCATCCGACTGAGTCAAGTGCCGCAGTGCCTGGAAGCTCTGAGGCACGCCAGACTGGTGCTCGAACTCAACACTCCCCATCCTTAATATCAGCTGGGAGGAAATAAAGGTAGCATGTAGGGTGGTGAGCCGGCAGAGTTTATCGAGTGAGCGTTAACACGAGGAACTGCAAAATGTCCCTTCGAGTCTCAGGCGTACCAGGATGGATGGAATATTTCTGACAGATAAAATATTTAAATATGAATCTTGAAAAAATGCACAAGGAAAAGTCCATGAATCTAATGCTGGCTGCTCCTGTCATTAAACATCATCTCAACAAACCATCATAATATCTACAAAGTTGAGAACACACTACAATAACATATTAAACATTTTATGTCAATGATTTCAATAATCTTTAAACCAATTCTTAGCTAAATCATCTTGAGGAAGGTCTAAAGCAAATATAAAATCACACTGGAGGCTTGAGATCTCCAAACAGCTGTGCCTTGAATAACCTGATAGTCAGATGCAGTAGGCTTACAGCAAATTGTGTATAGAAATCAGGATCATGGTTGTGTTCAGTAAATTTATAATAAATTATCCAATAGAACTGGATATTAATAAGATAACATATGTGTAAACACCACCATGTACCTGTTATTTACACATGTTTAATAATGTAATGTCAAAGTGCAGTCCAGAGATGAGTGGGATTGGTATTTGGTCACAAACCAGTTGTAATTACCAACAAAGGTTACATAACAGTTCAATTGGAATGTTTTAGAGTGACATATTACAAGAAATCCGCACCATTTTGCGATCAAAGTAACATTTGAACAATGCAAAGTCATACAGAAATTTATGAATGATATACAGCTGCAATTTCGATGTAAAACAATTATAGAAATTTCTTGAATTATCATATATGCCTAAAAACAAAGCTACACAAAATGTCTTTCAAGCTGCTGTTTCCTTAGCTGAATAACATGTTAATATCTCTAATTGTCATATACATATCACTAAACTTCCCCATGATAGTAAACCAATGTTGAGGCACTATGGACTGATTGGCCTCCTTCCACTCATGACATATAGGTGGACACAGGGATCCAGTTCTAAATAATGAATACAAAATCAAAATTATCAATAAAGTCAGCAGATGAACACAGGAAAATGGGAAGCACTAACAACTACACTAAAATTATGCACTTAAAAGAGGAGTTGCTCAACACTGAAGCCGAATTTAGCTTCTCAATCATAATCCTTGATGTAAACCATCTGTTCATAATAGCATTGTGCATTCTTTACATTACTCTTTTCTCAGAATAGATCACCTAGCTAAAAATGTTTGTTTAATAAAATAATGAGTCATTCTGTACACAATGTATATTAATTATGTATACAATGCTAAACCTAGAAAAGTCAGGTTCATTGCTCGGTCTTCACCTCCAGCTCAGAGTACATGGCTAGTATAAAAGCCAACTCTCAGTCCGTCACTGCACTATTCAGCTTCACTCTGCACTTCAAGGCATCTTTTCACTCATTATAAACACTTTCCAAATTCTCACAATTTTGAGTCAAGTGCTCAACCTTTCATATATTCTTTGGGAGCTCAGATACACACTACGACTGGCAGAACTTCATTTTCCACATTTCAAGATAAGTGAAGCTACAACCACTGTCATCATGACCAAGCTTAGGCTGCCTTGTGATATGATTGGCTGCGAGATATGTTGTGGAAGATCGCACGCAGGAGACCACACACTGAGCTGCACTGGGCAGGGGGGTTAGGGGGCCCTGGTGTCCTAAACATCAGTTCCAAACTGTCCCATCCCTTGCAATTCTCTTTGCTGCTTAAAAAATATACACTAAACACATATAATTGCCCTATGTCACGATCCCCTGCCACATGGACGTGCCACACGCTGCCTCTCTCGCACAGGCCTCGGGAGTGGCTCAGCCATACATACCAGCCCCATTATGGGGAGGCTCCACAACCCCCGATATAGCCCTTGATGGGAAGGACTACAGCTGCTGCCAGTGGTGGTCAGGTCACTAGTGAGGTCCAGCACCACCATGGCTTAAATGATCACCCTGTAAATTAGAAAAATCATTAATAAAGAAATACTACATGACTGACTTCTGAAGATGCAGTACTTTTTAAATGTTTCAAGTATGGAGTAACCTTGAATTTCTGTCTCTTCCATCTAATACTAATAACTATTCATTCTGATATTTGATGGACTGGATATATACAACCTTTCATTATCATATATTCTTTCAACTAATGTCCAGTGTGTTAACACAACATTGTAACCAATACAAACACTTCTCACTTTCCACATTGATTTGTTAAGTGAGATCAAAGACTCCATTCACCAATCATCATATTCAAAATGCTACAACCACATATGATCCCAAATAATTTCTCAGCATCCTGTAGTAAATTCTCTCACTGCACCTACCCTTCTCTTTTACAAGTTAAATCTACTACCAATGAGTTGACACAGGTAAATATCCCCACCATTCTATGGGGCATGGTTGGAAATTGGATTATGAGTGCTAGGACTTATCTGGAGAACTAGCTCTAAAGGGGAGGAAAAAAGTTGAAAGGTAAGATGATACCGTGATTCATTAGTATTTAAGGGTAAAATCCATAGTTTATCAGAGGACAAAAAACTGAAGGAAGGGATTACATTTCACATGAAGAACAAACTGTACGACTACATTCAACACTGCTTGGAAATTAATCAAATTTTAACTTGGGTTTAAATAAAGGGTTATGATAAGTGGATTGACAGTTGGTGTTTAAGTGCCAAGGAATGTGAGGAGTTTAGTAAACGATGGATTGTGAAAGAAGTTGAGTGACTGCATGGGATTAAACCATAGTGTAAGGGGATATGAAAACAAGGGTGGGTGATGTGACAACTGAGGGAATAATCTGTGAAGCATGGAGTCCTTGATATACATAAAAGTAGGGAAAAGCTAGTCAAGGTGTGAGCTGAATGAAGAATAGTAATCAGGAATAAGTCATTTAAGAAAAGAAGCAAAAATAAATGGGGCTAGCAGTCAATGTGAAAATGGGAGCTAACAAATGCAAATGTTTTCAATTTTCCTGCCTCTAAATATCCAGATGGTTTATTGTACCATCAGTAGCCTACTGAGGTCTATTACATCAACGATATGGCACAGGAATAATTTCAGTTTTCCTCAGTACCCTTACAATCATGACTACATGTATTTGTTGTGCTCTCAGGCTGTGCATACAGTGGCCCCATGGAAAACATGTACAATGTTGGATTATCAAAGCAATAAGGAGGAACACTTATCATATGTATCAGTTAGTTAGGAGAGTGAATAACAAGAATTGTGATTTGTACTGAAATAGGCAACTTGGAGGATGATTTTAGTATGTTTATGTAACAAGGACAGAGGTGAAATTGGACCCTCACCTACTGCATTCCCACCATCCTTCCACTTGTGGAGGAAAATAACAGTGCCTAATTTTCCTTTATGTAATCTTGGGGTGGTAGAAGGTTTTGTTAAAATATATTATTAGAATACAGTATAGTAATAGAACATTTCCAAGCAGATTTTACCTTTTAAAGCTCCAATCTACATGAGGGTTTGTGTATCATTTAGTGTCCACAGAATATCTCTACAAATATTTCTCCACAAGTATGGTGTTATTCTTACAAAAGAAGTCATCTTTGGCAAAGCTGTAACACTAAGAGTATAGTATTGAAATAGAATATGCACTCCACAATGAGTCTATCATTTCCTTGCTAAAAGAAGTAAAGCAGCCTTGGAGCTGCAGGGACTCCTGTTAAGAGGTTTTGGGCAACACATGATCCTTTTGTAGAAAGAAGTCCCGGGGCAATTAAGAATGAATTCAGATCCAATGCTAAGCTTCGTGTACAAATTAAATGTAGAGCATGATAAAAGCAAACATTCTTAATGTTCCTCCCTCTTTTCTCAAGGTGAGGAAGGATCAACCAAGATGTATCAGCCACAACTCTTCTCCCACTCATTTTTAGAGCGTGTAGAGTGACATTTCTAAATATATTCATGTTTTCCATCCCAACACTGTGTCTGTACATGAAATATGAGTAAAACATGAAACCAAGTTCAAGAGCAAGAAACAAGTGACACTTCTATGTCTTCCTTTCTTATCAGTTGTCAGATGTCATCTACAACCCTTCCATCTACCACCTCAGCGCTGGGACAGGATTGCATGACAATATATCAATTCGTTCTAAAAAAAAAATTTCTTAGTGTACACATCAATGAGATTTCCAGAACTGTCACTTCATGCAACTGTAAGTGACTACTGGCATGTGCTAACTAAAAGATGTGCAAAAGAGGGGTTATTGGATGTGAAAATGTTTAAAGGGGTAGCAAGTGGAATGTTTTAATTCTTGTGAAGGTGAGTGAATATTGGTGGTGGGTATGCATAAAAGGAAACAACATACATATGAAAGAAGTTGTGAAAGTAAAGCCTGGAAAAAATGACCTGTACATAGAGACATTAGAAAGGATCTAGCAAAGATTTGTGATATGGTGGGAGTATATACATGAGCAACTGGGTCCAGAAAGGTCAAATCCCATCAGGCATATATTACCAGAGAATAGCATTTTACAGAACCTTACTGTGCAAATGCAGAGGTATATATAAACATGAATGTAAGGCAAATGAACATGCACTTTCAAAGAACACACAACCCTTCACCAGCCTGGATTCGAACCTTAGACCTTAAGCTTACCATGCATATGGTCTGAGGTTCGAACCCTGGGTATTGAAGCATTATATGTTCTACGAAAGTGTGCGTTCATACAGGATGGTGAGAGGTGTGCAAGGAATAGGCTGCATTGGACTGATGTGGTGTATCAGGGTCAACATGCTGTCAGTGGATAGAACCAGGGCACGTGAAACGTCTGGGGTACACCATGGAAAGGTTTTTGGGGCCTGGATGTGTGGATAGGGAGCTGTGGTTTCTGTGTATTACACATGACAGACAGAGACTGAGTGTGAACGAATGTGGCCTTTTTTGTCTGTTTTCCTGGAATTATCTTGATGAAATGGGAGGTAGCAATGCTGTTTCCCATGGGTGGGATAGCGACAGAAATGAATGAAGGCAAGTATGAATTTATACATGAGTATATGAGTGGATGGGCCATTCTTCGTCTGTTTCCTGGTGCTACTTCGCTGATGTGGGAAACAGCGATTAAGTATAATAATAATACAAACATACATACATACATATTATCTCTGGGAACACGAGAGAAAGAATACTTCCCACATTTTCCTGTGTATCATAGAAGGTGACTAAAGGGGGAGAGAGTGAGGTGCTAGAAATCCTTCCCTCTAGTTTTTAATTTTCCAAAAGAAGGAACAAAGAAGGGGGCCAAGTGAGGATATTCCTTCTAAAGGCTCAGTCCTATGTTGTTAACACTACCTCGCTAATGCACTGAATGGTGAATATGTACTACATATATATATATATATATATATATATATATATATATATATATATATATATATATATTATCCCTGGGGATAGGGGATGAAGAATACTTCCCACGTATTCCCTGCGTGTCGTAGAAGGCGACTAAAAGGGGAGGGAGCAGGAGGCTGGAAATCCTCCCCTCTCTTTTTTTTTTCTTTTTTTTAATTTTCCAAAAGAAGGAACAGAGGGGGGGCCAGGTGAGGATATTCCACAAAGGCCCAGTCCTCTGTTCTTAACGCTACCTCGCTAATGCGGGAAATGGCGGATAGTTTAAAAGAAAAAAAGAATATATATATATATATATATATATATATATATATATATATATATATATATATATATATATATATATATATATTTATTTATTTATATTTATTTATTTTGCTTTGTCGCTGTCTCCCGCATTAGCGAGGTAGCGCAAGGAAACAGACGAAAGAAATGGCCCAACCCACCCACATACACATGTATATACATACACGTCCACCCACGCAAATATACATACCTATACATCTCAATGTACACATATATATACACACACAGACATATACATATATAAACATGTACATAATTCATACTGTCTGCCCTTATTTGTTCCTATCGCCACCCCGCCACACATGGAATAACAACCCCCTCCCCCCTCATGTGTGTGAGGAAGTGCTAGGAAAAGACACCAAAGGCCCCATTCATTCACACTCAGTCTCTAGCTGTCACGTAATAATGCACCGAAACCACAGCTCCCTTTCCACATCCAGGCCCCACACAACTTTCCATGGTTTACCCCAGACGCTTCACATGCCCTGGTTCAATCCATTAACAGCATGTCGACCCCGGTATACCACATCGTTCCAATTCACTCTATTCCTTGCACGCCTTTCTCCCTCCTGCATGTTCAGGCTCCGATCACTCAAAATCTTTTTCACTCCATCTTTCCACCTCCAATTTGGTCTCCCACTTCTCCTCGTTCCCTCCGAGACCTCTGACACATGTATCCTCTTGGTCACTCTTTCCTCACTCATTCTCTCCATGTGACCAAACCATTTCAAAACACCCTCTTCTGCTCTCTCAACCATACACTTTTTATTTCCACACAACTCTCTTACCCTTACATTACTCACTCAATCAAACCACCTCACAGCACATATTGTCCTCAAACATCTCATTTCCAGCACATCTACCCTCCTGCGCACAACTCTATCCATAGCCCACATCTCGCAGCCATACAACATTGTTGGAACCCCTATTCCTTCAAACATATCCATTTTTGCTTTACGAGATAATGTTCTCGACTTCCAAACATTCTTCAAGGCTCCCAGAATTTTCGCCCCCTCCCCCACCCTATGATTCACTTCCACTTCCATGGTTCCATTCGCTGCCAGATCCACTCCCAGATATCTAAAACACTTTACTTCTTCCAGTTTTTCTCCATTCAAACTTATCTCCCAATTGACTTGACCCTCAAACCCTACTGTACCTAATAACCTTGCTCTTATTCACATTTAATCTTAACTTTCTTCTTTCACACACTTTACCAAACTCAGTCACCAGCTTCTGCAGTTTCTCACATGAATCAGCCACCAGCGCAGTATCATCAGCGAACAACAACTGACTCACTTCCCAAGCTCTCTCATCCACAACTGACTGCATACTTGCCCCTCTTTCCAAAACTCTTGCATTCACCTCCCTAACAACCCCATCCATAAACAAATTAAACAACCATGGAGACATCACACACCCGTGCCACAAACCTACATTCAATGAGAACCAATCACTTTCCTCTCTTCCTACACGTACACATGCCTTACATCCTTGATAAAAACTTTTCACTGCTTCTAACAACTTGCCTCCCACACCATATATTCTTAATACCTTCCACAGAGCATCTCTATCATATGCCTTCTCCAGATCCATAAATGCTACATACAAATCCATTTGTTTTTCTAAGTATTTCTCACATACATTCTTCAAAGCAAACACCTGATCCACACATCCTCTACCACTTCTGAAACCACACTGCTCTTCCCCAATCTGGTGCTCTGTACATGCCTTCACCCTCTCAATCAATACCCTCTCATATAATTTACCAGGAATACTCAACAAACTTATACCTCTGTAATTTGAGCACTCACTCTTATCCCCTTTGCCTTTGTACAATGGCACTATGCAAGCATTCCGCCAATCCTCAGGCACCTCACCATGAATCATACATACATTAAATAACCTTACCAACCAGTCAACAATACAGTCACCCCCTTTTTTAATAGATTCCACTGCAATACCATCCAAACCTGTTGCCTTGCCGGCTTTCATCTTCCGCAAAGCTTTTACTACCTCTTCTCTGTTTACCAAATCATTTTCCCTAACCCTCTCACTTTGCACACCATCTCGACCAAAACACCCTATATCTGCCACTCTATCATCAAACACATTCAACAAACCTTCAAAATACCCACTCCATCTCTCATCACCACTACTTGTTATCACCTCCCCATTAGCCCCCTTCACTGACGTTCCCATTTGCTCCCTTGTCTTACACACTTTATTTACCTCCTTCTAGAACATCTTTTTATTCTCCCTAAAATTTAATGATACTCTCTCACCCCAACTCTCATTTGCCCTCTTTTTCACCTCTTGCACCTTTCTCTTGACCTCTTGCATCTTTCTTTTATACATCTCCCACTCATTTGCATTTTTTCCCTGCAAAAATTGTCCAAATGCCTCTCTTCTCTTTCACTAATAATCTTACTTCTTCATCCCACCACTCGCTACCCTTTCTAATCAACCCACCTCCCATGCTTCTCATGCCACAAGCATCTTTTGCGCAAGCCATCAATGCTTCCCTAAATACATCCCATTCCTCCCCCGCTCCCCTTACCTCCTTTGTTCTCACTTTTTTCCATTCTGTACTCAGTCTCTCCTGGTACTTCCTCACATAAGTCTCCTTCCCAAGCTCACTTACTTTCACCACTCTCTTCACCCCAACATTCTCTCTTCTTTTCAGAAAACCCTACAAATCTTCACCTTCGCTTCTACAAGATAATAATCAGAAACATCCCTCCAGTTGCACCTCTCAGCACATTAACATCCAAAAGTCTCTCTTTCGCACGCCTGTCAATTAACACGTAATCCAATAACGCTCTCTGGCCATCTCTCCTACTTACATACGTATACTTATGTATATCTCGCTTTTTAAACCAGGTATTCCCAATCACCAGTTCTTTCTCAGCACACAAGTCCACAAGCTCTTCACCATTTCCATTTACAACACTGAACACCCCCTGTATACCAATTATTCCCTCAACTGCCACATTACTCACCTTTGCATTCAAATCACCCATCACTATAACCCGGTCTTGTGCATCAAAACCACTAACACACTCATTCAGCTGCTCCCAAAACACTTGCCTCTCATGATCTTTCTTCTCATGCCCAGGTGCATATGCACCAATAATCACCCATCTCTCTCCATCCACTTTCAGTTTTACCCATATCAATCTAGAATTTACTTTCTTACACTCTATCACATACTCCCACAACTCCTGTTTCAGGAGTAGTGCTACTCCTTCCCTTGCTCTTGTCCTCTCACTAACCCCTGACTTTACTCCCAAGACATTCCCAAACCAGTCTTCCCCTTTATCCTTGAGCTTCGTTACACTCAGAGCCAAAACATCCAGGTTCCTTTCCTCAAACATACTACCTATCTCTCCTTTTTTCTCATCTTGGTTACATCCACACACATTTAGACACCCCAATCTGAGCCTTCGAGGAGGATGAGCACTCCCTGTGTGACTCCTTCTTCTGTTTCCCCTTTTAGAAAGTCAAAATACAAGGAGGGGAGGGTTTCTGGTCCCCCGCTCCCGTCCCCTTTAGTCGCCTCCTACGACACGTGAGGAATGCGTGGGAAGTATTCTTTCTCCCCTATCCCCAGGGATATATATATATATATATATATATATATATATATATATATATATATATATATACATATATTTTTTTTTTTTTTTAATTTTTTCATACTATTTGCCATTTCCCTTGTTAGTGAGGTACCATTAAGAAAAGAGGACTGAATCTTTGGGGTAATATCTTCAATTGGCTCCCTTCTTTGTTCCTTCTTTTTGGAAAATTAAAAAACAAAAGGGAAGGATTTCCAGCCCCACGCTCCCTCCCCTTTAGTTGCCTCCTACGACATGTGAGGAATGCATGGGAAGTATTCTTTCTACCCTATCCCCAGGGATTATATATATATATATATATATATATATATATATATATATATATATATATATATATATATATATATATATATATTTCTTTCTTTCTTTTAAACTATTCGCCATTTCCCGCGTTAACAACAGAGGACTGGGCCTTTTTTGGAATATCCTCACCTGGCCCCCTCTGTTCCTTCTTTTGGAAAATTAAAAAAAAAAAAAAAACGAGAGGGGAGGATTTCCAGCCCCCCGCTCCCTCCCCTTTTAGTCGCCTTCTGCGACACGCAGGGAATACGTGGGAAGTATTCTTAATCCCCTATCCCCAGGGGCAAGTATGAAGTCTGTTGGGGATGAGAGAGCTTGGGAAGTGAGTCAGTTGTTGTTCGCTGATGATACAGCGCTGGTGGCTGATTCATGTGAGAAACTGCAGAAGCTGGTGACTGAGTTTGGTAAAGTGTGTGAAAGAAGAAAGTTAAGAGTAAATGTGAATAAGAGCATGGTTATTAGGTACAGTAGGGTTGAGGGTCAAGTCAATTGGGAGGTGAGTTTGAATGGAGAAAAACTGGAGGAAGTGAAGTGTCTTAGATATCTGGGAGTGGATCTGGCAGCGGATGGAAACATGGAAGCGGAAGTGGATCATAGGGTGGGGGAGGGGGCGAAAATTCTGGGAGCCTTGAAGAATGTGTGGAAGTCGAGAACATTATCTCGGAAAGCAAAAATGGGTATGTTTGAAGGAATAGTGGTTCCAACAATGTTGTATGGTTGCGAGGCGTGGACTATGGATAGAGTTGTGCGCAGGAGGATGGATGTGCTGGAAATGAGATGTTTGAGGACAATGTGTGGTGTGAGGTGGTTTGATCGAGTAAGTAACGTAAGGGTAAGAGAGATGTGTGGAAATAAAAAGAGCGTGGTTGAGAGAGCAGAAAAGGGTGTTTTGAAATGGTTTGGTCACATGGAGAGAATGAGTGAGGAAAGATTGACCAAGAGGATATATGTGTCGGAGGTGGAGGGAACGAGGAGAAGAGGGAGACCAAATTGGAGGTGGAAAGATGGAGTGAAAAAGATTTTGTGTGATCGGGGCCTGAACATGCAGGAGGGTGAAAGGAGGGCAAGGAATAGAGTGAATTGGAGCAATGTGGTATACCGGGGTTGACGTGCTGTCAGTGGATTGAATCAAGGCATGTGAAGCGTCTGGGGTAAACCATGGAAAGCTGTGTAGGTATGTATATTTGCGTGTGTGGACGTATGTATATACATGTGTATGGGGGTGGGTTGGGCCATTTCTTTCGTTTGTTTCCTTGCGCTACCTCGCAAACGCGGGAGACAGCGACAAAGCAAAAAAATATATATATATATATATATATATATATATATATATATATATATATATATATATATATATATATATATATATATTTTATTTTTTTTTCATACTATTTGCCATTTCCCGTGTTAGTGAGGTACCATTAAGAAAAGAGGACTGAATCTTTGAGGTAATATCTTTAATTGGCCCCCTTCTCTGTTCCTTCTTTTGGAAAATTAAAATACAAAAGGGAAGGCTTTCCAGCCCCACGCTCCCTCCCCTTTCACTTGCCTTCAACGACACACAGGGAGTACAGGGGAAGTATTCTTCCTCCCCTGTCCCCAGTGGAATTTATTAACAAAGGTGGTGACTGTATTGTTGACTGGTTGGTAAGGTTATTTAATGTATGTATGACTCATGGTGAGGTGCCTGAGGATTGGCGGAATGCTTGCATAGTGCCACTGTACAAAGGCAAAGGGGATAAAAGTGAGTGCTCAAATTACACAAGTATAAGTTTGTTGAGTATTCCTGGGAAATTATATGGGAGGGTATTGATTGAAAGGGTGAAGGCATGTACAGAGCATCAGATTAGGGAAGAGCAGTGTGGTTTCAAAAGTGGCACAGGATGTGTGGAATAGGTGTTTGCTTTGAAGAATGTATGTGAGAAATACTTAGAAAAGCAAAAGGATTTGTATGTAACATTTATGGATCTGGAGAAGGCATATGACAGAGTTGATAGAGATGCTCTGTGGAAGGTATTAAGAATATATGGTGTGGGAGGCAAGTTGTTAGAAGCAGTGAAAAGTTTTTATTTATGATGTAAGGCATGTGTATGTGTAGGAAGAGAGGAAAGTGATTGGTTCTCATTGAATGTAGGTTTGCAGTAGGGGTGTGTGATGTCTCCAGGGTTGTTTAATTTGTTTATGGATGGGGTTGTTAGGGAGGTGAATGCAAGAGTTTTGGAAAGAGGGGCAAGTATGCAGTCTGTTGTGGATGAGAGAGCTTGGGAAGTGAGTCAGTTGTTGTTCGCTGATGATACAGCGCTGGTGGCTGATTCATGTGAGAAACTGCAGAAGCTGGTGACTGAGTTTGGTAAAGTGTGTGAAAGAAGAAAGTTGAGAGTAAATGTGAATAAGAGCAAGGTTATTAGGTACAGTAGGGTTGAGGGTCAAGTCAATTGGGAGGTAAGTTTGAATGGAGAAAAACTGGAGGAAGTAAAGTGTTTTAGATATCTGGGAGTGGATTTGGCAGCGGATGGAACTATGGAAGCGGAAGTGAATCATAGGGTGGGGGAGGCGGTGAAAGTTCTAGGGGCGTTGAAAAATGTGTGGAAGTCGAGAACATTATCTCAGAAAGGAAAAATGGGTATGTTTGAAGGAATAGGGGTTCCAACAATGTTGTATGGTTGCGAGGCGTGGGCTATGGATAGAATTGTGCAGAAGAGGGTGGATGTGCTGGAAATGAAATGTTTGAGGACAATATGTGGTATGAGGTGGTTTGATCGAGTAAGTAATAACAGGGTAAGAGAGATGTGCGGAAATAAAAAGAGTGTGGTTGAGAGAGCAGAAGAGGGTGTGTTGACATGGTTTGGTCACATGGAGAGAATGAGAAGTGGGAGACCAAATTGGAGGTGGAAAGATGGAGTGAAAAAGATTTTGAGTGATCGGGGCCTGAACATGCAGGAGGGTGAAAGGCGTGCAAGGAATAGAGTGAATTGGAACAATGTGGTATACCGGGGTTGACGTGCTGTCAATGGATTGAACCAGTACATGTGAAGCGTCTGGGGTAAACCATGGAAAGTTCTGTGGGGCCTGGATGTGGAAAGGGAGCTGTGGTTTCGTTGCATTATTACATGACAGCTAGAGACTTGAGTGTGAACAAAAGTGGCCTTTGTTGTCTTTTCCTAGCGCTACCTCGCGCACATTTGGGGAGAGGAGGTGGTTATTTTCTTGTGTGGCAGGGTGGCGATGGGAATGAATAAAGGCAGACAGTATGAATTATGTGCATGTGTATATATGTATATGTCTGTGTGTGTATATATATGTATACGTTGAGATGTATAGGTATGTATATTTCTGTGTGTGGATGTATATGTGTATACATGTGTATGTGGGTAGGTTGGGCCATTCTTTCATCTGTTTCCTTGCGCTACCTTCGCTAACACGGGAGACAGCGACAAAGCAAAATAATGAAAATAATAATATATATATATTCTCTCCATGTGACCAAACCATTATTATTATTATTTATTCTATTTATTTATTTATTTTGCTTTGTCGCTGTCTCCCGCGTTAGCGAGGTAGCGCAAGGAAACACAAAAGAATGGCCCAACCCACTCACATACACATGTATATACATACACGTCCACACACGCAAATATACATACCTATACATCTCAACATATACATATATATGCACACACAGACATTAAAATATATACGCATGTACATAATTCATACTGTTTGCCTTTATTAATTCCTATCGCCATCCCACCACACATGAAATAACAACCCCCTCCCCCCCCTCTTGTGCGCGAGGTAGCGCTAGGAAAAGACAACAAAAGCCACATTCGTTCACACTCAGTCGCTAGCTGTCATGTAATAATGCACCGAAACCACAGCTCCCTTTCCACATCCAGGCCCCACAGAACTTTCCATGGTTTACCCCAGATGCTTCACATGCCCTGGTTTAATCCCTTGACAGCATGTCGACCCCGGTATACCACAATGTTCCAATTCACTCTATTCCTTGCACGCCTTTCACCCTCCTGTATGTTCAGGCCCCGATCACTCAAAATCTTTTTCACTCCATCTTTCCACCTCCAATTTGGTCTTCCACTTTTCGTTCCCTCCACCTCTGACACATATATCCTCTTATTATTATGCTTAATATATAAATATTTATTTATTCATTATACTTTGTCACTGTCTCCCGCGTTAGCGAGGAAGCACAAGGAAAGACGAAAGAATAATCCAAACCCACCCACATACACATGTAAATACATACATGTCCACACATGCACATATACATACCTATACATATCAACATATACATATATATACATGCAGAGACATATAGATATATACATATGTACATAATTCATACTTGCTGCCTTTATTCATTCCCGTCGCCAACCCACCACGCATGAAATGACAACCCCCTCCCCCCGCATGCGTGCGAGGTAGCACTAGGAAAAAACAACAAAGGCCACATTCGTTCACGCTCAGTCTCTAGCTGTCATATATAATGCACCAAAACCACAGCTCCCTTTCCACATACAGACCCCACAAAACTTTCCATGGTTTACCCAAGACGTTTCACATGCCCTAGTTCAATCCATTGACAGCACATCGACCCTGGTATACCAATTCGTTCCAATCACTCTATTCCTTGCACGCCTTTCACCCTCCTGCATGTTCAGGCCCCGATCACTCAAAATCTTTTTCACTCCATCTTTCCACCTCCAATTTGGTCTCCCACTTCTCCTCGTTCCCTCCACCTCTGACATATATATCCTCTTGGTCAATCTTTCCTCACTCATTCTCTCCGTGTGACCAAACCATTTCAAAACACCCTCTTATGCTCTCTCAACCACACTCTTTTTATTACCATACATCTCTCTAACCCTAGTATTACATACTTGATCAAACCACCTCACAACACATATTGTCCTCAAACATCTCATTTCCAGCACATCCACCCTCCTCTGCACAACTCTATCTACAGCCCATGCCTTGCAACCATATAACATTGTTGGAAACATTATTCCTTCAAACATTCCTATTTTTGCTTTTTGAGATAATGGTCTCGACTTTCACACATTCTTCAATGCTCCAAGAACTTTCACCCTCTCCCCCACCCTATGATTCACTTCCGCTTCCATGGTTCCATATATATATATATATATATATATATATATAAGATGAAGATGAAAGCCGGCAAGGCAGCAGGTTTGGATGGTATTGCAGTGGAATTTATTAAAAAAGGGGGTGACTGTATTGTTGACTGGTTGGTAAGGTTATTTAATGTATGTATGACTCATGGTGAGGTGCCTGAGGATTGGCGGAATGCGTGCATAGTGCCATTGTACAAAGGCAAAGGGGATAAGAGTGAGTGCTCAAATTACAGAGGTATAAGTTTGTTGAGTATTCCTGGCAAATTATATGGGAGGGTATTGATTGAGAGGGTGAAGGCATGTACAGAGCATCAGATTGGGGAAGAGCAGTGTGGTTTCAGAAGTGGTAGAGGATGTGTGGATCAGGTGTTTGCTTTGAAGAATGTATGTGAGAAATACTTAGAAAAGCAAATGGATTTGTATGTAGCATTTATGGATCTGGAGAAGGCATATGATAGAGTTGATAGAGATGCTCTGTGGAAGGTATTAAGAATATATGGTGTGGGAGGCAAGTTGTTAGAAGCAGTGAAAAGTTTTTATCGAGGATGTAAGGCATGTGTACGTGTAGGAAGAGGGGAAAGTGATTGGTTCTCAGTGAATGTAGGTTTGCGGCAGGGGTGTGTGATGTCTCCATGGTTGTTTAATTTTTTATGGATGGGGTTGTTAGGGAGGTGAATGCAAGAGTTTTGGAAAGAGGGGCAAGTATGAAGTCTGTTGGGGATGAGAGAGCTTGGGAAGTGAGTCAGTTGTTGTTCGCTGATGATACAGCGCTGGTGGCTGATTCATGTGAGAAACTGCAGAAGCTGGTGACTGAGTTTGGTAAAGTGTGTGAAAGAAGAAAGTTAAGAGTAAATGTGAATAAGAGCAAGGTTATTAGGTACAGTAGGGTTGAGGGTCAATTCAACTGGGAGGTGAGTTTGAATGGAGAAAAACTGGAGGAAGTGAAGTGTTTTAGATATCTGGGAGTGGATCTGGCAGCGGATGGAACCATGGAAGCGGAAGTGGATCATAGGGTGGGGGAGGGGGCGAAAATTCTGGGAGCCTTGAAGAATGTGTGGAAGTCGAGAACATTATCTCGGAAAGCAAAAATGGGTATGTTTGAAGGAATAGTGGTTCCAACAATGTTGTATGGTTGCGAGGCGTGGACTATGGATAGAGTTGTGCGCAGGAGGATGGATGTGCTGGAAATGAGATGTTTGAGGACAATGTGTGGTGTGAGGTGGTTTGATCGAGTAAGTAACGTAAGGGTAAGAGAGATGTGTGGAAATAAAAAGAGCGTGGTTGAGAGAGCAGAAGAGGGTGTTTTGAAATGGTTTGGTCACATGGAGAGAATGAGTGAGGAAAGATTGACCAAGAGGATATATGTGTCGGAGGTGGAGGGAACGAGGAGAAGAGGGAGACCAAATTGGAGGTGGAAAGATGGAGTGAAAAAGATTTTGTGTGATCGGGGCCTGAACATGCAGGAGGGTGAAAGGAGGGCAAAGAATAGAGTGAATTGGAGCGATGTGGTATACCGGGGTTGATGTGCTGTCAGTGGATTAAATCAAGGCATGTGTATGGGGGTGGGTTGGGCCATTTCTTTCGTCTGTTTCCTTGCGCTACCTTGCAAACGCGGGAGACAGCGAAAAAAAATAAAAAAATAAAAAAATATATATATATATATATAATATATATATATATATATAGGGGAGGATAGGGGAGAAAGAATACTTCCCACGTATTCCCTGCGTGTCGTAGAAGGCGACTAAAAGGGAAGGGAGCGGGGGGCTGGAAATCCTCCCCTCTCACTTTTTTTTTTTTAATTTTCCAAAAGAGGGAACAGAGAAGGGGCCCAGGTGAGGATATTCCCTCAATGGCCCAGTCCTCTGTTCTCAACGCTACCTCGCTAATGCGGGAAATGGCGAATAGTATGAAAAAAAAAAAAAAAAAAAAAAAAATATATATATATATATATATATATATATATATATATATATTCATACATATTCGCCATTTCCCACGTCAGCAAGGAACCATTAAAAGCAGAGGACTGAGCTAAAGAGGAAGAATCCTTACTCGGCCCCCTTCTCTGTTTTCTCAAAAAGTAAAAACTGAAGGGAGAATTTCCAGGCGCCCTATCCCAGTTGCCTTTTATGATACTCAGGAAATACATGGTTAGTATTCTTTCTCCCCTGAAGCAGGAGTTGTGGGAGTATGTGACAGAGTGCAAGAAAGTAAACTCTAAAATGATATGGGTAAAACTGAAAATGAATGGAAAAAGAGATGGATGATGATTGGTGCCTATGCACCTGGTCATGAAAAGAAAGATCATGATAGGCAAGTGTTTTGGGAGCAGCTGAGTGAGAGTGATGGCAGCTTTGATGCACAAGAGTGGGTTATAGTGATGGGCGATTTGAATGCAAAGGTGAGTAATGTGGAAGTTGAGGGAATAATGGGCATACAGAGGGTGTTCAGTGTTGTAAATGGAAATGGAGATGAGCTCATAGATTTGCATGCTGAAAAAGGACTGGTGACTGGGAATACTTGGTTGAAAAAGAGAGATATACATAAGGATATGTAAGTAAGTAGGAGAAATGGCCAGAGTGTTATTGGATTATATGTTTATTGATAGGTGCGTGTAAAAGAGACTTGGATGTTAATGTGCTGAGAGGGGCAAATGGAGGGATGTCTGATCATTATCTTGTGAAGGTGAAGATTCGTATGGGTTTTCAGAAAAGTAGAGAGAATGTTGGGGTGAAGAGAGTGTAAGAGTAAGTGAGCTTTGAAAGGAGACTTGTGTGAGGAAGTATCAGGAGAGATTGAGTGTAGAATGGAAAAAGGTGAGAGCAAGTGATGTAAGGGGAGTGGGGGAGGAATAGGATGTATTTAGGGAAGCAGAGATGGCTTGTGCAAAAGATGCTTCTGGCATGGGAAAGGTGAGAGATGGGCTGAGTAGAAAGGGTAGTGAGTGGTGGGGTGAAGAAGTAAGATTGTTAATGAAAGAGAAATGAAAGGCGTTTGGACTTCCGCTTCCATGGTTCCATGTGCTGATAAATCCACTCCTAGATATCTAAAACAAAGAGTGAGTGGTGGGATGAAGAAGACTCTTAGTTAAAGACAAATGAAAGGCATTTGGACTTCCGCTTTCATGGTTCCATCTGCTGATAAATCCACTCCCAGATATCTAAAACACTTCACTTCCTCCAGTTTTTCTCCATTCAGTCACCTCCCAATTAACTGTCCCTCAACCCTACTGAACCTAATAACCTTGCTCTTATTCACATTTCCTCTCAGCTTTCTTCTTTCACACACTTTACCAAACTCAGTCACCAACCTCTGTAGTTTCTCACCTGATTCCGACACCAGCGCTATATCATCAACGAACAACAACTGTTTCACTTCCCAAGCCCTCTCATCCACAACAGACTGCATACTTGCCCCTCTCTCCAAAAATATTGCATTCACCTCCCTAACCACAACATCCATAAACAAATTAAACAACCATGGAGACATCATGCATCCCTGCCGCAAACCGACATTCACTGGGAACCAATCAATTTTTCTCTCTTCCTACTCATACGCATGCCCTATATCCTTGATAAAAACTTTTCACTGCTTCTAACAACTTACCTTCCACACCATACACTCTAACAACTTCCACAAAGCATCTCTATCAACTCTATCATATGCCTTCTCCAGATCCGTAAGTGCTACATACAAATCCATCTGTTTTTCTACGTATTTCTCACATACATTCTTCAAAGCAAACACCTGATCCACACATCCTCTACCATTTCTGAAACCACACTGCTCTTCCCCAATTTGATGCTCCGTACATGCCTTTACCCTCTCAAACGATACCCTGCAATATAATTTCCCAGGAATACTCAACAAACTTATACCGCTATAATTTGAACACTCACCTCTATCTCCTTTGCCTTTGTACAATGGCACTATGCATGCATTCTGCCAATCCTCAGGCACTTCATCATGAACCATACATACATGGAATATCCCTGACCCTCTCAGTTCGCACACGACCTCAACCAAAACACCCTATATCTGCCACTCTTCTCATCAAACACATTCAACAAACCTTCAAAATACTCACTCCATGAAGATTTGTGGGGGTTTTCGGAAGAGAGAATGTTGGGTGAAGAGAGAGGTGAGAGTGAGTGAGCTTGGGAAGGAGACTTGTGTGAGGAAGTACCGGGAGAGACTGAGTACAGAATGGAAAAAGGTGAGAACAAAGGAGGTAAGGGGAGTGGGGGAGGAATGGGATGTATTTAGGGAAGCAGTGATGGCTTGCGCAAAAGATGCTTGTGGCATGAGAAGCGTGGGAGGTGGGTTTATTAGAAAAGGTAGTGAGTGGTGGGATGAAGAAGTAAGAGTATTAGTGAAAGAGAAGAGAGAGGCATTTGGACAATTTTTGCAGGGAAAAAATGCAAATGAGTGGGAGAGGTATAAAAGAAAGAGGCAGGAGGTCAAGAGAAAGGTGCAAGAGGTGAAAAAGAGGGCAAATGAGAGTTGGGGTTAGAGAGTATCATTAAATTTCAGGGAGAATAAAAAGATGTTTTGGAAGGAGGGAAATAAAGTGCGTAAGACAAGGGAGCAAATGGGAACTTCAGTGAAGGGGGCTAATGGGGAGGTGATAACAAGTAGTGGTGATGTGAGAAGGAGATGGAGTGAGTATTTTGAAGGTTTGTTGAATGTGTTTGATGATAGAGTGGCAGATATAGGGTGTTTTGGTCGAGGTGGTGTGCAAAGTGAGAAGGTTAGGGAAAATGATTTGGTAAATAGAGAAGAGGTAGTAAAAGCTTTGCGGAAGATGAAAGCCGGCAAAGCAGCAGGTTTGGATGGTATTGCAGTGGAATTTATCAAAAAAGGGGGTGACTGTATTGTTGACTGGTTGGTAAGGTTATTTAATGTATGTATGATTCATGGTGAGGTGCCTGAGGATTGGCGGATTGCTTGCATAGTGCCATTGTACAAAGGCAAAGGGGATAAGAGTGAGTGCTCAAATTACAGAGGTATAAGTTTGTTGAGTATTCCTGGTAAATTATATGGGAGGGTATTGATTGAGAGGGTGAAGGCATGTACAGAGCATCAGATTGGGGAAGAGCAGTGTGGTTTCAGAAGTGGTAGAGGATGTGTGGATCAGGTGTTTGCTTTGAAGAATGTATGTGAGAAATACTTAGAAAAACAAATGGATTTGTATGTAGCATTTATGGATCTGGAGAAGGCATATGATAGAGTTGATAGAGATGCACTGTGGAAGGTTTTAAGAATATATGGTGTGGGAGGCAAGTTGTTAGAAGCAGTGAAAAGTTTTTATCGAGGATGTAAGGCATGTGTACGTGTAAGAAGAATGGAAAGTGATTAGTTCTCAGTGAATGTAGGTTTGCAGCAGGGGTGGGTGATGTCTCCATGGTTGTTTAATTTGTTTATGGATGGGGTTGTTAGGGAGGTAAATGCAAGAGTTTTGGAAAGAGGGGCAAGTATGCAGTCTGTTCTGGATGAGAGAGCTTGGAAAGTGAGTCAGTTGTTGTTCGCTGATGATACAGTGCTGGTGGCTGATTCATGTAAGAAACTGCAGAAGCTGGTGACTGAGTTTGGTAAAGTGTGTGTGAAAGAAGAAAGTTAAGAGTAAATGTGAATAAGAGCAAGGTTATTAGGTACAGTAGGGTTGAGGGTCAAGTCAATTGGGAGGTAAGTTTGAATGGAGAAAAACTGGAGGAAGTAAAGTGTTTTAGATATCTGGGAGTGGATCTGGCAGCGGATGGAACCATGGAAGTGGAAGTGAATCATAAGGTGGGGAAGGGGGCTAAAATTCTAAGAGCCTTGAAGAATGTTTGGAAGTCGAGAACATTATCTCGGAAAGCAAAAATGGGTATGTTTGAAGGAATAGTGGTTCCAACAATGTTGTATGGTTGCGAGGCGTGGGCTATGGATAGAGTTTTGCGCAGGAGGGTGGATGTGCTGGAAATGAGATGTTTGAGGACAGTATGTGGTGTGAGGTGGTTTGATCGAGTAAGTAATGTAAGGGTAAGAGAGATGTGTGGAAATAAAAAGTGTGTGGTTGAGAGAGCAGAAGAGGGTGTTTTGAAATGGTTTTGGTCACATGGAGAGAATGAGTGAGGAAAGATTGACCAAGAGGATATATGTGTCAGAGGTGGAGGGAATGAGGAGAAGTGGGAGACCAAATTGGAGGTGGAAAGATGGAGTGAAAAAGATTTTGAGTGATCGGGGCCTGAACATGCAGGAGGGTGAAAGGCGTGCAAGGAATAGAGTGAATTGGAACGATGTGGTATACCGAGGTCGACGTGCTGTCAATGGATTGAACCACGGCATGTGAAGCGTCTGGGGTAAACCATGGAAAGTTGTGTGGGGCCTGGATGAGGAAAGGGAGCTGTGGTTTCGGTGCATTATTACATGACAGCTAGAGACTGAGTGTGAACGAATGGGGCCCTTGGTGTCTTTTCCTAGCGCTACCTCGCGCACCTGAGGGGGGAGGGGGTTGTTATTCCATGTGTGGCGAGGTGGCGATGGGAACAAATAAAGGCAGACAGTATGAATTGTGTACATTTGTATATATATGTCTGTGTGTGTATATATATATGTGTACATTGCGATGTATAGGTATGTATATTTGCGTGTGTGGACGTGTATGTATATACATGTGTATGTGGGTGGGTTGGGCCATTCTTTCGTCTGTTTCCTTGCGCTACCTCGCTAATGCGGGAGACAGCGACAAAGCAAAATAAATAAATAACATACACAGACATATACACATGTACATATTCATACTTGCTGCCTTCATCCATTCCCGTAACCAACCCACCACACATGAAATGGCACCCCCCTTCCCCCTGTGTGCATGCGAGGCAGTGCCAGGAAAATACAACAACGGCCACATTCATTCCCACTCAGTCTCTAGCTGTCATGTGTAATGCACCAAAACTACACCTTTCCACATCCAGGCCCCATAAAACTTTCCATGGCTAACTCCAGACACTTCACATGCCCTGATTCAATCCACTGACAATCGACCCCAGTATACCACATCGTTCCAATTCACTCTATTCCTTGCACGCCTTTCACCCTCTTGTATGTTCAGGCCCTGTTTGCTCAAAATCTTTTTCACTCCATCCTTCCACCTCCAATTTGGTCTCCCATTTCTCCTCATTCTCTCCACCTCTGACACACATGTCTTCTTTGTCAATGTTTTCCACACTCATTCTCTCCAAGTCACCAAACCGTTTCAGCACACCCTCGTCTGCTCTCTCAACCACACTCTTTTTATTTAAACATATCTCTCTTACCCTTTCATTACTTACTCGATCAAACCACCGCACACCACATATTGTCCTCAAACATTTCATTTCCAATACATCCATCCTCCTCCCTACCTATAGCCTATGCCTCACAACCAGGAAACAGACGAAAGAATGGCCCAACCCACCCACATACACATGTATATACATACACATCCACACATGCACATATACATACCTATACATGTCAACATATACATATATATATATATATATATATATATATACACACACAGACATATACATATATACACATGTACATAATTCATACTGTCTGCCCTTATTCATTCCTGTCGCCATCCCACCACACATGAAATGACAACCCCCTCCCCAGCATGTGCGCGTGGTAGAGCTAGGAAAAGACAACAAAGGCCACATTCGTCGACCCAGGTATACCACGTCGTTCCAATTCACTCTATTCCTTGCACGCCTTTTATCCCCCTGCATGCTCAGGCCCCGAAAACTCAAAATCTTTTTCACTACATCTTTCCACCTCCAATTTGGTCTCCCACTTCTCCTCGTTCCCTCCACCTCTGACACATACATCCTCTTTGTAAATCTTTCCTCATTCAATCTCTCCATGTGACCAAACCATTTCAAAACACCCTCTTCTGCTCTCTCAACCACACTCTTTTTATTACCACACATCTCTCTTACCCTTTCATTACTTACTCGATCAAACCACCTCAGACCACACATTGTCCTTAAACACCTCATTTCCAGCACATCCACCCTCCTCTGCACAACTCTATCTATAGCCCATGCCTCCCAACCACCGAACATTGTTGGAACCGCTATTCCTTTAAACATACTCATTTTTGCTCTCCGAAGTAACGTTCTTGCCTTCCACACATCCTTCAATGCTCCCAGAACCTTCGCCCCATCCCCTACACTTCCACTTCCATGATTCCATCCGCTACTAAATCCACTCCCAGATATCTAAAACACCCTACTTCCTCCAGCTTTTCTCCACTCAAACCTACATCCCAAGTTACTCATCCTTCAACCCTACTGAACCCAATAACCTTGCCTTTATTCACATTTAGTTTCAGCTTTCTCCCCTTACACACCCCACCAAACTCAGTCACCAACTTCTGCAGCTACCCACCTGAACCACCCACCAGCGCTGCATCACCAGCAAACAACAACTGACTCACTTCCTAAGCCCCCTCATCCACAACACTGCATACCTGCCCCTCTCCAAAACTCTCAAATTCACCTCCCTAACAACCCCATCCATAAACAAATTAAACAACCATGGAGAAATTATGCACTGCTGCCACAAACCGACATTCACTGGGAACTGATCACTCTCCTCTCTTGCTACTCGTACACATACATGCCTTACAGCCTTGATAAAAACTTTTCACTGCTTCTAGCAACTTACCTCCCACACCATATATACTCTTAATACCTTCCACAGAGCACCTCCATCATATGCCCTCTCCAGACCCATAAATGCCATAAACAAATCCATCTGTTCTTCCAAGTACTTCTCACATACATTCCCCAAAGCAAACACCCAATCCACACATCCCCCACCACTTCCAAAACCACACTGCTCCCCAATCTGATGCTCTGTACATGCCTTTCCTCTCTCAATCAATACCCTCCCATACAACTTCCCAGGAACACTCAACAAATTCATACCTCTGCAATTTGAACACCCACCACTATACCCTTTGCCTTTGTACAATGACACTAAGCATGCATTCTGCCAATCCACAGGCACCTCATCACGAACCACACACACACGCAGTGAATATCCCCACCAACCAGTCAACAACACAGTCACCCCCTTTTTAACAGATTCCACTGCAATACCATCCAAATCCGCCACCTTGCCGGCTTTCATCTTCTGCAAAGCTTTCACTACCTCTTCTCTGTTAACCAAACCATTCTCCCTGACCCTCTCTTTGCACACCACCTCAACCAAAACACCCTATATCTGCCACTCTTATCATCAAACACATTCAACAAACCTTCAAAATACTCATTCCATCTCCTTCTCACTTCACCACTACTTGTTATTGCCTTCTCATTAGCCCCCTTCACCGATGTTCCCATTTGTTTCCTTGTCTTACGCATGTTATTTACCCCCTTCCAAAACATCTTTTTATACTCCCTAAAATTTAATGATACTCTCTCAGCCTAACTCTCATTTGCCCTCTTTTTCACCTCTTCCACCTTTCCTTTGACCTCCTGCCTTTTTCTTTTATACATCTCCCAGTCACTTGCACTATTTCCCTGCAAAAGTTGTCCAAACGCCTTCCTCTTCTCTTTCACTGACAATCTTACTTCTTCATTCCACCATTCACTACCCTTTCTAATCTGCCCACCTCCTATCTTTCTCATGCCCCAAGCATCTTTTGCGCAAGCCATCACAGCTTCCCTAAATACATCCCATTTCTCCCCCACTCCCCTTACGTCATTTGCTCTCACCTTTTCCATTCTGCACTCAATGTCTCCTGGTACTTCCTTACACGAGTCTCCTTTCCAAGCTCGCTAACTCTCACTACTCCCTTCACCACAACATTCTCTCTTCTTTTCTGAAAATCTCTACAAATCTTTACCTTTGCCTCCAAAAGATCATTAATGATCAGACATTCCCCCAGTTGCCCCTATCAGCACATTAACATCTAAAAGTCATTGTTTCACGTGCTGATCAATTAACACGTAATCCAATAACGCTGGCCATCTCTCCTACTTACAAACGTATACTTATGTATATCTTTCTTAAACCAGGTATTCTCAATCACCAGTCATTTTTCAGTACACAAATCTACAAGTTCTTCACCATTTCCATTTACAACACTGAACACCCCATGTACACCAATTATACCCACATTACTCACCCTCGCATTCAAATCATCCATCACTATAACCCGGTCTCATTCATCAATTTTGCTAACACACTCGCTCAGCTATTCCCAAAACACTTGCCTCTCGTGATCTTTCTTCTCATGACCAGGTCCATAGGAACCAATAATCACCCATCTCTCTCCATTCACTTTCAGTTTTACCCATATCACTCTAGTTTACTTTCTTACACTTTTATCACATACTCCCACAGCTCCTGCTTCAGGAGTAGTGCTACTCTTTCCTTTGCTCTTGTCCTCTCACCAACCCCTGACTTTACTCCCAAGGCATTTCCAAACCACTCTTCACTTTTACCCATGAGCTTCGTTTCACTCAGAGCCAAAACATTCAGGTTCCTTTCCTCAAACGTGCTACCTATCTCTCCTTTTTTCTCATCTTGGTGACATCCACACATATTTAGGCACCCCAATCTGAGCCTTCAAGGAGGATGAGCACTACCAGCATGACTCCTTCTGTTTCCCCTTTTAAAAAGTTAAAATACAAGGAGGGGAAGGTTTCTAGCCCCCTGCTCCCTTCCCCTTTCTCTTGACCTCCTACCTCTTCCTTTTATACATCTCCCAGTCATATGCACTACTTCGCTGCAAAAATTGTCCAAATGCCTCTCTCTTGTCTTTCACTAACAATCTTACTTCTTCATCCTACATTCACTACCCTTTCTAATCTGCCCACCTCCCACCTTTCTCATGCCACAGGCACCTTTTGCGCAAGCTATCGCTGCTTCCCTAAACGCATCCCATTCCTACCCCACTCCCCTTAAGTCATTTGCTCTCACCTTTTTCCATCCTGCATTCAATCTCTCCTGGTACTTCCTCACACAGGTCTCCTTTCCAAGCCCACTTACTCTCACCACTCTCTTCATCCGAACATTCTCTCTTCTTTTCTGAAAACCTCTACAACTCTTCACCTTTGCCTCCACAAGATAATGATTAGACATCCCTCCAGTTGCCCCACTCAGCACATTAACATCCAAATGTCTCTCTTTCACGAGATAATCAATTAACATGTAATCCAATAACGCTCTCTGGCCATCTCTCCTACTTACATACGTGTATATATATATATATATATATATATATATATATATATATACATATACGCTTTCTTTCATACTATTCGCTATTTCCCGCGTTAGTAAGGTAGCGTTAAGAACAGAGGACTGGGCCTCTGAGGGAATATCCTCACCTGGCCTCGTTCTCTGTTCCTTCTTTTGGAAAATCAAAAAAAAAAAAACTAGAGGGGAGGATTTCCAGCCCCCCCGCTCCCTCTCCTTTTAGTTCCCTTCTACAACACGCAGGGAATACGTGGGAAGTATTCTTTCTACCCTATCCCCAGGGATAATTTTTTTTTTTTTTTTTTTTTTTGCTTTGTCGGTCTCCCGTGTTTGCGAGGTAGCGCAAGGAAACAGATGAAAGAAATGGCCCAACCCACCCCCATACACATGTATATACATACGTCCACACACGCAAATATACATACCTACACAGCTTTCCATGGTTTACCCCAGACACTTCACATGCCCTGATTCAATCCACTGACAGCACGTCAACCCCGGTATACCACATCGATCCAATTCACTCTATTCCTTGCCCTCCTTTCACCCTCCTGCATGTTCAGGCCCTGATCACACAAAATCTTTTTCACTCCATCTTTCCATCTCCAATTTGGTCTCCCACTTCTCCTCGTTCCCTCCACCTCCGACACATATATCCTCTTGGTCAATCTTTCCTCACTCATTCTCTCCATGTGCCCAAACCATTTCAAAACACCCTCTTCTGCTCTCTCAACCATGCTCTTTTTATTTCCACACATCTCTCTTACCCTTACGTTACTTACTCGATCAAACCACCTCACACCACACAATGTCCTCAAACATCTCATTTCCAGCACATCCATCCTCCTGCGCACAACTCTATCCATAGCCCACGCCTCGCAACCATACAACATTGTTGGAACCACTATTCCTTCAAACATACCCATTTTTGCTTTCCGAGATAATGTTCTCGACTTCCACACATTCTTCAAGGCTCCCAGGATTTTCGCCCCCTCCCCCACCCTATGATCCACTTCCACTTCCATGGTTCCATCCGCTGCCAGATCCACTCCCAGATATCTAAAACACTTTACTTCCTCCAGTTTTTCTCCATTCAAACTTACCTCCCAATTGACTTGACCCTCAACCCTACTGTACCTAATTACCTTGCTCTTATTCACATTTACTCTTAACTTTCTTCTTTCACACATTTACCAAACTCAGTCACCAGCCTCTGCAGTTTCTCACATGAATCAGCCACCAGCGCTGTATCATCAGCGAACAACAACTGACTCACTTCCCAAGCTCTCTCATCCCCAACAGACTTCATACTTGCCCCTCTTTCCAAAACTCTTGCATTCACCTCCCTAACAACCCCAACCATAAACAAATTAAACAACCATGGAGACATCACACACCCCTGCCGCAAACCTACATTCACTGAGAACCAATCACTTTCCTCTCTTCCTACACGTACACATGCCTTACATCCTTGATAAAAACTTATATATATATATATATATATATATATATATATATATATATATATATAATATTATTTTTTTTTTTTATTATACTTTGTCGCTGTCTCCCGCATTTGCGAGGTAGCGCAAGGAAACAGACGAAAGAAATGGCCCAACCCCCCCCATACACATGTATATACATACGTCCACACACGCAAATATACATACCTACACAGCTTTCCATGCCTTGATTCAATCCACTGACAGCACGTCAACCCCGGTATACCACATCGCTCCAATTCACTCTATTCCTTGCCCTCCTTTCACCCTCCTGCATGTTCAGGCCCCGATCACACAAAATCTTTTTCACTCCATCTTTCCATCTCCAATTTGGTCTCCCTCTTCTCCTTGTTCCCTCCACCTCCGACACATATATCCTCTTGGTCAATCTTTCCTCACTCATCCTCTCCATGTGCCCAAACCACTTCAAAACACCCTCTTCTGCTCTCTCAACCACGCTCTTTTTATTTCCACAAATCTCTCTTACCCTTACGTTACTCACTCGATCAAACCACCTCACACCACACATTGTCCTCAAACATCTCATTTCCAGCACATCCATCCTCCTGCGCACAACTCTATCCATAGCCCACGCCTCGCAACCATACAACATTGTTGGAACCACTATTCCTTCAAACATACCCATTTTTGCTTTCCGAGATAATGTTCTCGACTTCCACACATTCTTCAAGGCCCCCAGAATTTTCGCCCCCTCCCCCACCCTATGATCCACTTCCGCTTCCATGGTTCCATCCGCTGCCAGATCCACTCCCAGATATCTAAAACACCTCACTTCCTCTAGTTTTTCTCCATTCAAACTCACCTCCCAATTGACTTGACCCTCAACCCTACTGTACCTAATAACCTTGCTCTTATTCACATTTACTCTTAACTTTCTTCTTCCACATACTTTACCAAACTCAGTCACCAGCTTCTGCAGTTTCTCACATGAATCAGCCACCAGCGCTGTATCATCAGCGAACAACAACTGACTCACTTCCCAAGCTCTCTCATCCCCAACAGACTTCACACTCGCCCCCCCCCCCAAAAAAAACTCCTGCATCCACCTCCCTAACAACCCCATCCATAAACAAACCAAACAACCACGGAGACATCACACCCCCCCGCCGCAAACCTACATTCACTGAGAACCAATCACCCTCCTCTCCTCCCACACGCACACACGCCTCACATCCTCGACAAAAACCCCCCACCGCTTCCAACAACTCTCCTCCCACACCACACATTCTCAACACCTTCCACAGAGCATCTCCATCAACTCCATCATACGCCCTCTCCAGATCCACAAACGCTTTGTCGCTGTCTCCCGCGTTTGCGAGGTAGCGCAAGGAAACAGACGAAAGAAATGGCCCAACCCACCCCCATACACATGTATATACATACGTCCACACACGCAAATATACATACCTACACAGCTTTCCATGGTTTACCCCAGACGCTTCACATGCCTTGATTCAATCCACTGACAGCACGTCAACCCCGGTATACCACATCGCTCCAATTCACTCTATTCCTTGCCCTCCTTTCACCCTCCTGCATGTTCAGGCCCCGATCACACAAAATCTTTTTCACTACATCTTTCCACCTCCAATTTGGTCTCCCACTTCTCCTCGTTCCCTCCACCTCTGACACATACATCCTCTTTGTAAATCTTTCCTCATTCAATCTCTCCATGTGACCAAACCATTTCAAAACACCCTCTTCTGCTCTCTCAACCACACTCTTTTTATTACCACACATCTCTCTTACCCTTTCATTACTTACTCGATCAAACCACCTCAGACCACACATTGTCCTTAAACACCTCATTTCCAGCACATCCACCCTCCTCTGCACAACTCTATCTATAGCCCATGCCTCCCAACCACCGAACATTGTTGGAACCGCTATTCCTTTAAACATACTCATTTTTGCTCTCCGAAGTAACGTTCTTGCCTTCCACACATCCTTCAATGCTCCCAGAACCTTCGCCCCATCCCCTACACTTCCGCTTCCATGATTCCATCCGCTACTAAATCCACTTCCAGATATCTAAAACACCCTACTTCCTCCAGCTTTTCTCCACTCAAACCTACATCCCAAGTTACTCATCCTTCAACCCTACTGAACCCAATAACCTTGCCTTTATTCACATTTAGTTTCAGCTTTCTCCCCTTACACACCCCACCAAACTCAGTCACCAACTTCTGCAGCTACCCACCTGAACCACCCACCAGCGCTGCATCACCAGCAAACAACAACTGACTCACTTCCTAAGCCCCCTCATCCACAACACTGCATACCTGCCCCTCTCCAAAACTCTCAAATTCACCTCCCTAACAACCCCATCCATAAACAAATTAAACAACCATGGAGAAATTATGCACTGCTGCCACAAACTGACATTCACTGGGAACTGATCACTCTCCTCTCTTCCTACTCGTACACATACATGCCTTACAGCCTTGATAAAAACTTTTCACTGCTTCTAGCAACTTACCTCCCACACCATATATACTCTTAATACCTTCCACAGAGCACCTCCATCATATGCCCTCTCCAGACCCATAAATGCCATAAACAAATCCATCTGTTCTTCCAAGTACTTCTCACATACATTCCCCAAAGCAAACACCCAATCCACACATCCCCCACCACTTCCAAAACCACACTGCTCCCCAATCTGATGCTCTGTACATGCCTTTCCTCTCTCAATCAATACCCTCCCATACAACTTCCCAGGAACACTCAACAAATTCATACCTCTGCAATTTGAACACCCACCACTATACCCTTTGCCTTTGTACAATGACACTAAGCATGCATTCTGCCAATCCACAGGCACCTCATCACGAACCACACACACACGCAGTGAATATCCCCACCAACCAGTCAACAACACATTCATCCCCTTTTTAACAGATTCCACTGCAATACCATCCAAATCCGCCACCTTGCCGGCTTTCATCTTCTGCAAAGCTTTCACTACCTCTTCTCTGTTAACCAAACCATTCTCCCTGACCCTCTCTTTGCACACCACCTCAACCAAAACACCCTATATCTGCCACTCTTATCATCAAACACATTCAACAAACCTTCAAAATACTCATTCCATCTCCTTCTCACTTCACCACTACTTGTTATTGCCTTCTCATTAGCCCCCTTCACCGATGTTCCCATTTGTTTCCTTGTCTTACGCATGTTATTTACCCCCCTTCCAAAACATCTTTTTATACTCCCTAAAATTTAATGATACTCTCTCAGCCTAACTCTCATTTGCCCTCTTTTTCACCTCTTCCACCTTTCCTTTGACCTCCTGCCTTTTTCTTTTATACATCTCCCAGTCACTTGCACTATTTCCCTGCAAAAGTTGTCCAAACGCCTTCCTCTTCTCTTTCACTGACAATCTTACTTCTTCATTCCACCATTCACTACCCTTTCTAATCTGCCCACCTCCTATCTTTCTCATGCCCCAAGCATCTTTTGCGCAAGCCATCACAGCTTCCCTAAATACATCCCATTTCTCCCCCACTCCCCTTACGTCATTTGCTCTCACCTTTTCCATTCTGCACTCAATGTCTCCTGGTACTTCCTTACACGAGTCTCCTTTCCAAGCTCGCTAACTCTCACTACTCCCTTCACCACAACATTCTCTCTTCTTTTCTGAAAATCTCTACAAATCTTTACCTTTGCCTCCAAAAGATCATTAATGATCAGACATTCCCCCAGTTGCCCCTATCAGCACATTAACATCTAAAAGTCATTGTTTCACGTGCTGATCAATTAACACGTAATCCAATAACGCTGGCCATCTCTCCTACTTACAAACGTATACTTATGTATATCTTTCTTAAACCAGGTATTCTCAATCACCAGTCATTTTTCAGTACACAAATCTACAAGTTCTTCACCATTTCCATTTACAACACTGAACACCCCATGTACACCAATTATACCCACATTACTCACCCTCGCATTCAAATCATCCATCACTATAACCCGGTCTCATTCATCAATTTTGCTAACACACTCGCTCAGCTATTCCCAAAACACTTGCCTCTCGTGATCTTTCTTCTCATGACCAGGTCCATAGGAACCAATAATCACCCATCTCTCTCCATTCACTTTCAGTTTTACCCATATCACTCTAGTTTACTTTCTTACACTTTTATCACATACTCCCACAGCTCCTGCTTCAGGAGTAGTGCTACTCTTTCCTTTGCTCTTGTCCTCTCACCAACCCCTGACTTTACTCCCAAGGCATTTCCAAACCACTCTTCACTTTTACCCATGAGCTTTGTTTCACTCAGCCAAAACATTCAGGTTCCTTTCCTCAAACGTGCTACCTATCTCTCCTTTTATCTCATCTTGGTGACATCCACACATATTTAGGCACCCCAATCTGAGCCTTCAAGGAGGATGAGCACTACCAGCATGACTCCTTCTGTTTCCCCTTTTAAAAAGTTAAAATACAAGGAGGGGAAGGTTTCTAGCCCCCTGCTCCCTTCCCCTTTCTCTTGACCTCCTACCTCTTCCTTTTATACATCTCCCAGTCATATGCACTACTTCGCTGCAAAAATTGTCCAAATGCCTCTCTCTTGTCTTTCACTAACAATCTTACTTCTTCATCCTACATTCACTACCCTTTCTAATCTGCCCACCTCCCACCTTTCTCATGCCACAGGCACCTTTTGCGCAAGCTATCACTGCTTCCCTAAACGCATCCCATTCCTACCCCACTCCCCTTAAGTCATTTGCTCTCACCTTTTTCCATCCTGCATTCAATCTCTCCTGGTACTTCCTCACACAGGTCTCCTTTCCAAGCCCACTTACTCTCACCACTCTCTTCATCCGAACATTCTCTCTTCTTTTCTGAAAACCTCTACAACTCTTCACCTTTGCCTCCACAAGATAATGATTAGACATCCCTCCAGTTGCCCCACTCAGCACATTAACATCCAAATGTCTCTCTTTCACGAGATAATCAATTAACATGTAATCCAATAACGCTCTCTGGCCATCTCTCCTACTTACATACGTGTATATATATATATATATATATATATATATATATATATATATACATATACGCTTTCTTTCATACTATTCGCTATTTCCCGCGTTAGTAAGGTAGCGTTAAGAACAGAGGACTGGGCCTCTGAGGGAATATCCTCACCTGGCCTCGTTCTCTGTTCCTTCTTTTGGAAAATCAAAAAAAAAAAACTAGAGGGGAGGATTTCCAGCCCCCCCGCTCCCTCTCCTTTTAGTCGCCTTCTACAACACGCAGGGAATACGTGGGAAGTATTCTTTCTACCCTATCCCCAGGGATAATTTTTTTTTTTTTTTTTTTTTTTTGCTTTGTCGGTCTCCCGTGTTTGCAAGGTAGCGCAAGGAAACAGATGAAAGAAATGGCCCAACCCACCCCCATACACATGTATATACATACGTCCACACACGCAAATATACATACCTACACAGCTTTCCATGGTTTACCCCAGACACTTCACATGCCCTGATTCAATCCACTGACAGCACGTCAACCCCGGTATACCACATCGATCCAATTCACTCTATTCCTTGCCCTCCTTTCACCCTCCTGCATGTTCAGGCCCTGATCACACAAAATCTTTTTCACTCCATCTTTCCATCTCCAATTTGGTCTCCCACTTCTCCTCGTTCCCTCCACCTCCGACACATATATCCTCTTGGTCAATCTTTCCTCACTCATTCTCTCCATGTGCCCAAACCATTTCAAAACACCCTCTTCTGCTCTCTCAACCATGCTCTTTTTATTTCCACACATCTCTCTTACCCTTACGTTACTTACTCGATCAAACCACCTCACACCACACAATGTCCTCAAACATCTCATTTCCAGCACATCCATCCTCCTGCGCACAACTCTATCCATAGCCCACGCCTCGCAACCATACAACATTGTTGGAACCACTATTCCTTCAAACATACCCATTTTTGCTTTCCGAGATAATGTTCTCGACTTCCACACATTCTTCAAGGCTCCCAGGATTTTCGCCCCCTCCCCCACCCTATGATCCACTTCCGCTTCCATGGTTCCATCCGCTGCCAGATCCACTCCCAGATATCTAAAACACTTTACTTCCTCCAGTTTTTCTCCATTCAAACTTACCTCCCAATTGACTTGACCCTCAACCCTACTGTACCTAATTACCTTGCTCTTATTCACATTTACTCTTAACTTTCTTCTTTCACACATTTTACCAAACTCAGTCACCAGCCTCTGCAGTTTCTCACATGAATCAGCCACCAGCGCTGTATCATCAGCGAACAACAACTGACTCACTTCCCAAGCTCTCTCATCCCCAACAGACTTCATACTTGCCCCTCTTTCCAAAACTCTTGCATTCACCTCCCTAACAACCCCAACCATAAACAAATTAAACAACCATGGAGACATCACACACCCCTGCCGCAAACCTACATTCACTGAGAACCAATCACTTTCCTCTCTTCCTACACGTACACATGCCTTACATCCTTGATAAAAACTTATATATATATATATATATATATATATATATATATATATATATATATAATATTATTTTTTTTTTTTATTATACTTTGTCGCTGTCTCCCGCATTTGCGAGGTAGCGCAAGGAAACAGACGAAAGAAATGGCCCAACCCCCCCCATACACATGTATATACATACGTCCACACACGCAAATATACATACCTACACAGCTTTCCATGCCTTGATTCAATCCACTGACAGCACGTCAACCCCGGTATACCACATCGCTCCAATTCACTCTATTCCTTGCCCTCCTTTCACCCTCCTGCATGTTCAGGCCCCGATCACACAAAATCTTTTTCACTCCATCTTTCCATCTCCAATTTGGTCTCCCTCTTCTCCTTGTTCCCTCCACCTCCGACACATATATCCTCTTGGTCAATCTTTCCTCACTCATCCTCTCCATGTGCCCAAACCACTTCAAAACACCCTCTTCTGCTCTCTCAACCACGCTCTTTTTATTTCCACAAATCTCTCTTACCCTTACGTTACTCACTCGATCAAACCACCTCACACCACACATTGTCCTCAAACATCTCATTTCCAGCACATCCATCCTCCTGCGCACAACTCTATCCATAGCCCACGCCTCGCAACCATACAACATTGTTGGAACCACTATTCCTTCAAACATACCCATTTTTGCTTTCCGAGATAATGTTCTCGACTTCCACACATTCTTCAAGGCCCCCAGAATTTTCGCCCCCTCCCCCACCCTATGATCCACTTCCGCTTCCATGGTTCCATCCGCTGCCAGATCCACTCCCAGATATCTAAAACACTTCACTTCCTCTAGTTTTTCTCCATTCAAACTCACCTCCCAATTGACTTGACCCTCAACCCTACTGTACCTAATAACCTTGCTCTTATTCACATTTACTCTTAACTTTCTTCTTCCACATACTTTACCAAACTCAGTCACCAGCTTCTGCAGTTTCTCACATGAATCAGCCACCAGCGCTGTATCATCAGCGAACAACAACTGACTCACTTCCCAAGCTCTCTCATCCCCAACAGACTTCATACTCGCCCCCCCCCCCCCAAAACTCCTGCATCCACCTCCCTAACAACCCCATCCATAAACAAACCAAACAACCACGGAGACATCACACACCCCCGCCGCAAACCTACATTCACTGAGAACCAATCACCCTCCTCTCCTCCCACACGCACACACGCCTCACATCCTCGACAAAAACCCCCCACCGCTTCCAACAACTCTCCTCCCACACCACACATTCTCAACACCTTCCACAGGGCATCTCCATCAACTCCATCATACGCCCTCTCCAGATCCACAAACGCTTTGTCGCTGTCTCCCGCGTTTGCGAGGTAGCGCAAGGAAACAGACAAAAGAAATGGCCCAACCCCCCCCCATACACATGTATATACATATGTCCACACACGCAAATATACATACCTACACAGCTTTCCATGGTTTACCCCAGACGCTTCACATGCCTTGATTCAATCCACTGACAGCACGTCAACCCCGGTATACCACATCGCTCCAATTCACTCTATTCCTTGCCCTCCTTTCACCCTCCTGCATGTTCAGGCCCCGATCACACAAAATCTTTTTCACTCCATCTTTCCACCTCCAATTTGGTCTCCCTCTTCTCCTCGTTCCCTCCACCTCCGAAACATATATCCTCTTGGTCAATCTTTCCTCACTCATTCTCTCCATGTGACCAAACCATTTCAAAACACCCTCTTCTGCTCTCTCAACCACGCTCTTTTTATTTCCACACATCTCTCTTACCCTTACGTTACTTACTCGATCAAACCACCTCACACCACACATTGTCCTCAAACATCTCATTTCCAGCACATCCATCCTCCTGCGCACAACTCTATCCATAGTCCACGCCTCGCAACCATACAACATTGTTGGAACCACTATTCCTTCAAACATACCCATTTTTGCTTTCCAAGATAATGTTCTTGCCTTCCACACATTCTTCACCGCTCCCAGAACTTTCGCCCCCTCCCCCATCCTGTGACTCACTTCCACTTCCATGGTTCCATCCGCTGCCAAATCCACTCCCAGATATCTAAAATGCTTCACCTCCAGTTTTTCTCCACTCAAACTTATCTCCCAGTTGACTTGTCCCTCAACCCTCCTGTACCTAATAACTTTGCTCTTATTCACATTTAATCTTTCTTCTTTCACACACTTTACCAAACTCAGTCACCAGCTTCTGCAGTTTCTCACCCGAATCAGCCACCAGCGCTGTATCATCAGCGAACAACAACTGACTCACTTCCCAAGCCCTCTCATCCACAACAGACTGCATACTTGCCCCTCATCAAAACTCTGGCATTCACCTCCCTAACAACCCCATCCATAAACAAATTAAACAGCCATGGAGAAATCATGCACCCCTGCCACAAACTGACATTCACTGAGACCCAATCACTTTCTTCTCTTCCTCCTCATACACATGCCTAACATCTCTCAATAAAAACTTTTCACTGCTTCAAGCAACTTGCCTCCCACACCATATATTCTTAACACCTTCAACAGAGCATCTGTATCAACTGTATCATATGCCTTCTCCAGATCCATAAATGCTACATACAAATCCATTTGTTTTTCTAAGTATTTCTCACATATATTCTTCAAAGCAAACACCTGATCCACACATCCTCTACCACTTCTGAAACCACACTGCTCTTCCCCAATCTGATGCTCTGTACATGCTTTCACCCTCTCAATCAATACCCTCCCATATAATTTCCCAGGAATACTCAATAAACTTATATGTCTGTAATTTGAGCACTCACCTTTGTCCCCTTTGCCTTTGTACAATGGCACTATGCATGCATTCCGCCAATCCTCAGGCACCTCACTATGAGTCATACATACATTAAATATCCTTCCAACAAGTCAACAACACAGTCACCCCCTTTTTTAATAAATTCCACCGCAATACCATCCAAACCCGCTGCCTTGCTGGCTTTCATCTTATGCAAAGCTTTTACTACCTCTTCTCTGTTTACCAAATCACTTCCTAACCCTCTCACGTCGCTCACCACCTCGACCAAAACACCCTATATCTGCCAGTCTATCATCTAATACATTCAAACAAACCTTCAAAATACTCACTCCATCTCCTCACATCACCACTACTTGTTATTACCTCCCCATTAGCCCCCTTCACCGATGTTTCCACTTGTTCTCGTCTAACACACTTTATTTACCTCCCTCCAAAATATCTTTTTATTCTCCCTAAAATTTAATGATACTCTCTCACCCCAACTCTCATTAGCCCTCTTTTTCACTCTTGCACCTTTCTCTTACCCTCCTGCCTCTTTCTTTTATACATATCCCAGTCATTTGTACTATTTCCCTGCAAAAATCATCCAAATGCCTCTCTCTTCTCTTTCACTAATAATCTTACTTCTTCATCCCACCACTCATTACCCTTTCTAATCTGCCCACCTCCCACACTTCTCATGACACAAGCATCTTTTATGCAAGCCATCACTGCTCCCTAAATACATCCCATTCCTCCCTCACTCCCCTTATGTCCTTTGCTCTCACCTTTTTCCATTCTGCACTCAGTCTCTCCTGGTACTTCCTCACACTAGTCTCCTTCCCAAGATCATTTACTTTCACCACTCTCTTCACCCCAACATTTTCTCTTCTTTTCTACAAACCTCTACAATTCTTCACCTTCACCTCTACAAGATAATAATAACACATTCCTCCAGTTGCACCTCTCAGCAAATTAACATCCAAAAGTCTCTCTTTCATGCTCTTATCAATTAACATGAAATCCAATAATGCTCTCTGGCCATCTCTCCTACTTACTTACGTATACTTATGTATACCTCTCTATGTATACTTATGTATACCTCTTTTTAAGCCAGGTATTCCCAATCACCAGTCCTTTTTCAGCACCCAAATCTACAAGTTCTTCATCGTTTCCATTTACAACACTGAACACCCCATGTACACCAATTATTCCCTCAACTGCCACATTACTCACCTTTGTATTCAAATCAACCATCCCTATAACCCGGTCTTGTGCATCAAAAGTGCTTACACACTCACTCAGTTGCTCCCAAAACACTTGCCTCTCATGATCTTTCTTCTCATGTCCAGGTGCACAGGCACCAATAATCACCCATCTCTTTCCATCCATTTTCAGTTTTACCCATATCAATCTAGAGTTTACTTTCTTACACTCTATCACATAATCCCACAACTGCTTCAGGAGTAGTGCTTCTCCTTCCTTTGGTCTTGTCCTCTAACCAACCCCTGACTTTACTCCCAAAACATTCCCAAACCACTCCTCCCCTTTACCCTTTAGCTTTGTTTCACTCAGAGCCAAAACATCCAGGTTCCTTTCCTCAAACAAACTACCTATCTCTCCATTTTTCTCATCCTGGTCACATCCACACACATTTAGACACCCCAATCTGAGCCTTTGAGGAGGATGAGCATTCCCTGCGTGACTCCTTCTTCTGTTTCCCCTTTTAGAAAGTTAAAATGCAAGGAGGGGAGGGTTTCTATCCCTTCGCTCCCGTCCCATTTAGTCACCTTCTATGACACGCGGGGAATGCGTGGGAGCTCCAAATACTTTGAATTTTGTAAAGCCTTCAACAAAGTACCACACAAAAGATTAAGGAATGAACTTAAACCTCACAGCATAGGAATTATAACTGGCATGTGGATAGTGGACTTGCTCTCAAAAATGAAAGAGAGAGAGGTATTAAATGGAGATGCATCCAATTGGCTTAATGTGATGAAACGGGTTCCTTGGACCCTTAATTTTCACAACCTATGTCAATGACATGGAGACATGGCTCACCAGCATAACTGTGAAAATTGCCAATGACACAATTAGGAAATACACCCCTAGCTAAAGGAAGACCAAAGATTCAATGGATTTGATCAAACTGATGGAGAGGTCAGAATCATAATAAATGCATTTCAATGAGTACAAATGCACCCTGGCACCAAAAATATGAATTATGAATCCACAAAGCTTGGTAAAACTATAATAAAAAGTTGATGAAGCAAAAGACCTTGGAATAATTATAAGTATTGACCTTAAAATACAGAAAATAATGCCTAGCTGTAAACAATAAATCCAACAGAAAGCTAGGATTCATTGCTAGAAATATAGTAAACAAAATAATGGAGACAATACTCATCCTTTAAAATGTCCAGGTCAGACCTCACTCGGAATAAACCGTTCAGTTCTGGTGACCAAACCCAACCAAAGATCTCTCCCTTCCCGTGCGTGGGTCAACTCAGTAATGAGTAGGCTGCGAACCAAATTAAGACCAACTTTACCAATATTCGCAAATGATTTCCACAATTCGACATCAGGTCCCTCCCAGCATGCCTACTAACACCATCACCAAACACAGTACAGGAATATAAGGTAGCCTTCAGTACCTTAAAACAAATTGCTCAACCACATACATAAATCTTTCAGTGAAATTGTAGAAGGAATTCTCTCACAAATTAGCTACACAGCTGACCACTATAATTAATGCTTCACATAAAAACAATCTAAAAGCCCCACACACAGCTTGGAAGACAACATATGTCACATCACTAACAAATCTACTAAAACATTTCTTTAAGAGCTTATGCCCTGTTGCTCGCCATCACTCCAATCTCCAGTCTAATTTGTGAAAGTATTACTGATTCAGTAGACCACTCACTGGTTTATCTGCATCCTAGATTTCATTATGCTAAAACTCACCTTTGAAAACTTTACCAAGGCTTCTGACCTGGTCAACCATAACACCATCATAAAGAAAGCTATTGACCTGGGACTACAGAGCTGTCTCACCTCATGACTGGTGGCCTTCCTGACTGGGCAACATCAAGCTTTTTTCTTTTTTAAATACCTCCATCTTACCACCCCTCACTTGTACTGTCCCAAAAGGTACAAAGATGAGACTGCCCTGCTTTCTCATCCTTATCAAAGATGCTCTGAAGGACTCAAACCACCACTGGAAGTACACTGATGACTTCATATTTGGCATCACTATCAAAACCCTCCTGGCTTCAGAGCCCTTAAAGACACCATCAACCTTCAGAAGTGGACTAAGGCCTGTGACGACACCATCAGTCACACCAAAACTGTGATGATCCACATCAATGTGGGGTAGACAACACCCTAACCCCCACATCGAACTAGCCCTTGACATCCTTGGGGTAGTCAGAGAATTCAAACTTCTTGGTGTCACTAAATTTGAGGCTTTTACTGGAAGAGTGATATCAGCACCATCATCAGATCTCCTTCATACCATCTCTGCTAACTGAAATCACTTGGCATCCCATCATCTGAGTTCAGGAATGTCTATACTATCTTCAATCTACCTAAGCTCACCTACACCTTTCCAGTCTGGTCCTCCTCCCTTACAGCTAAACTGAGGGAACAGCTAGATAGAGTATAAAATGAGCATTCAGAATTCTGGGTCCATCTTACACCACCTACCAAGAGGTCCTCATCTCACTGAACCTGACTACCCTCTCTGACCAACACCAGCAGCTCATACAGCATTTGGCAATAAACTGCTGAAGCATGAAGCATCTCCGACATAGAGACCTCCAACCTCCCAATGCCCTACCCACAAAGAACCACTGTACATCACCACAATCGACTTATATCAATCACAGCTTGCACAGACATATATAAAAACAGTCCTATACAGACCACTGTGAGTGTTATGAACAATTCATGAATAAATGCACAACTTGCAGGTAAACACCTTAGTTTTCTCTTAGTTAAGCTACGGGGTATGTCAACTATATTACTATAACTCTAAATCCCTTAATGGTCAACTATCACTAGGTGCACAATGTATAAACTAAAATATTTGGAAAACTTTTTGTATATCTGCCACTTTATGTAAGTGTTCCTCGATCATGTAAGGTACTCTCACATTCTGCTGCATGTCATTTAGGTAAACTGGATATCTGAGGGCAGTCGATGAACAGCAAGACCTTGAAAACTAGATACCTCTCCCTACAGTAATATATGACTTTAGAGCAAAATCAGTCCATAAACCAACCCTCAAACATTAAAGCTGTGACCCATGTCTTCCCTTCACCTTCCAATGCACAGGCAGGTTCTTCTTGCATGGGACTTTCACGGTGGCAAACTAACAAAGGCTGACACCTAAAATCACCAACAGCATTAGAAGACAAGGATTAAGCCTGTTTTTGGCTGCTTTGAACATAGGAAGTGATAGCTCCTTCTTTGAGATGTAGATTTTTCAAGGCATCTTCCACATGATTCTGTTCCTCCACACTGAAAATTTTACGAGGGGTGGGTGCAGCTACGTTCTATTTAGTCCTTTATGTTTTATGAGTGCTGGCAGCCTCACCCTTCATGCTGATGCTGTGAAGACTAACATTTCTTGAACTTATGCAACCAAACTCTGCTTGCCTGAAATGGCCAAGTAGATGTGGAGGTGAGAGTAGTTTCTTTAATGTTTTTGTGCTGCTCTAGGACCTCTCTTACATCATCAAGTTGTTGATGGGGACTTGTTTCTTATTCTGATCTTCTAGCTACAAATACACCAAGCCTAGGTCTCATGACTGGTGCATTAGCTTGACTGATGCTGGAGAGCCCTGAGCAATAGCAACCTTAATCTTCTGGAAGGCATCACATATGTAACAAACTGCAAACTTGATGATCCCGTAAGAGTAAGCTACATTATACAACCAGACACCACTTCTAGTCTTTTAATAATAGGTAACTTGTCTTCCAAAAAAATACTCACTTCTTGCTGATTATGTCCATAGAAGGAAATCTGGCTGGGGGTTTGGGAACCGTGGCAAAAATTACTACTAGCAGACTAAATCCACTAGTGCAACAAAAGGACAGATGATGACATATAGGGTGCATTAAACTCCTACAGTGCAACACCAGAATGCCTGAAACTAATACTGCCCATGTTCTGCTTCAAGCTTCTCCCATAATCTAACAAGATACATAGGAAATGCATCTCTCCTTGAGCTCAAACTAGCAAAATATCTACATTTCTTGATTTCTTAAAAAAGAAATAAATGCACATCTCACATGCACTAAATAACCCCACATACAAAAATCAATGCATTGAAGAAAAAAGAAAGTCAGTGCCTAATACCACTGCAATTCTAAATAATCATGAAAAAATTAATGATCATTTGAGAGACAAAAGAAAAAAAATCCTCCCAGTGACCAAACCCACAACAACCATGTAGCTGTGAAAGCATCACCCATATATAATGAGGTTGGAGTTCTCTGCTCAACCATGTATCTGCAAAAACACGTACCTTGGGTCCATGTGTCTCAAGGTCTAGATGTACTTTCTTCACTTAAAAATAAGTCTTATATGGAAAGAAAGATTCTGGGACTTAAAACTATTTTCTCTAAAAATTGAAGACTCCAAGATCTAAAAAAAAAAAGTTTTCAAAACAGTAAATAATTTTAGTGACATACCATACGAAAATCTCTTCAATGGTCCAAAATAATGGTATGAAGGTGATGAAATAATAAAGGCAAATTTCTTCCCCCTTGCAGAGTGGTAGAACATTGGAACAAACTTCCTCCAGATGTAGTAAGCACAAAGATTATGAATACCTTCAAATCATGGCAGGACAAATACTTCAGTGATACCTGTTATCACTAAATATCCAGCCTCTGGAGACATCATTTAACTCTAAAGCACAGGTTGTTAAATCAGATGGATCATTTTTTCTATTCACAATTTCTTATAAAAATTTCCATAACAGTATGTTTCCCCCATAATGCATGGTGTCATTCCTCCCTTTTACTGCTGGCAGCTGAACCAGAACAAGAGGTAGGAGAGGATATGCCTTTGGTTTCACATTCCTGTTTATACCTCAATTTCAAGCATAACCAGCAATAACTCCATAGTGGACCACCAGGTCTCCTGTCATCTGTCCTTCCCATGTCCTCCCATAATCCCCTGTACTCTCACTTTACTTCACTCATAACTTACTACCTTTTAATTTTAGCTGATAAGCACCTACATATCTACATCAAGTTTTCCAGAATTTATCAATAACTTCTAACTGTTTACATTCATCATTTTTTTTTAAACACATTCACCATTTCCTGCATTAGCAAGGTAGCATTAAGAACAGAGGAGTGAGTCTTAGAGGTAATATCCTCCCATTCAGTCAATTCACATATCCCTGTGGCAAGCCACTGCAGGAACACCGTTTACATCTGAAGCTACATGCACTCTATGTAATCATATTTTGGAGGATGATTTCCTGATCCTAACCTCACACTTTGGCAAAGGGTATGCAGGGTTTTCCAATGTCCTACAGGGGGTATGTTGGAGAGAAAACAATGAAAAGCCTCATCCCTAGTTTGCATAAAAAGATATCTTCCTGATGTTATGACATGAAAAAACAAAAATGAAGAAACTTAATGTAATAAAGAGCAATAATACTAGAAAAAATATTGGGGAAAGTAACACATCTGGAGTTTCATCAACATAACCTATACCTGACTAATATAATCAGATCATTAAGGAACATCTCCATGGCATCTTCAAAAAAGGGCAAAATAGTTTCTGTCCAACTACACTGGGCTACAAAAACATATACAGAGAACTGGAGGATCAAACAGCCCAGCAAGCCAGACCCTGGAAAGCTTTAGTCAGCTGTGGAGGATAGAGGACAACCATCAAAACATGTAAGGGATACAAAAAGTATGATGATAAACACTTTAAGCAGTTCTGACAATGGCTTAATGGAAACTCAATCTAGCATTGGGGAACCTGGGTCTTTGGGTTGTAAAAATGTGATGCTTAACAACAATTATTTTTAAGTATTTGTACATGCTAATAGTAAGAATGAGAGTTGGGGTGAGAGAGTATCATTAAATTTTAGGGAGAATAAAAAGATGTTCTGGAAGGAGGTAAATAAAGTGCGTAAGACAAGGGAGCAAATGGGAACTTCAGTGAAGGGTGCAAATGGGGAGGTGATAACAAGTAGTGGTGATGTGAGAAGGAGATGGAGTGAGTATTTTGAAGGTTTGTTGAATGTGTTTGATGATAGAGTGGCAGATATAGGGTGTTTTGGTCGAGGTGGTGTGCAAAGTGAGAGGGTTAGGGAAAATGATTTGGTAAACAGAGAAGAGGTAGTGAAAGCTTTGCGGAAGATGAAAGCCGGCAAGGCAGCAGGTTTGGATGGTATTGCAGTGGAATTTATTAAAAAAGGGGGTGACTGTATTGTTGACTGGTTGGTAAGGTTATTTAATGTATGTATGACTCATGGTGAGGTGCCTGAGGATTGGCGGAATGCGTGCATAGTGCCATTGTACAAAGGCAAAGGGGATAAGAGTGAGTGCTCAAATTACAGAGGTATAAGTTTGTTGAGTATTCCTGGTAAATTATATGGGAGGGTATTGATTGAGAGGGTGAAGGCATGTACAGAGCATCAGATTGGGGAAGAGCAGTGTGGTTTCAGAAGTGGTAGAGGATGTGTGGATCAGGTGTTTGCTTTGAAGAATGTATGTGAGAAATACTTAGAAAAGCAAATGGATTTGTATGTAGCATTTATGGATCTGGAGAAGGCATATGATAGAGTTGATAGAGATGCTCTGTGGATGGTATTAAGAATATATGGTGTGGGAGGAAAGTTGTTAGAAGCAGTGAAAAGTTTTTATCGAGGATGTAAGGCATGTGTACGTGTAGGAAGAGAGGAAAGTGATTGGTTCTTAGTGAATGTAGGTTTGCGGCAGGGGTGTGTGATGTCTCCATGGTTGTTTAATTTGTTTATGGATGGGGTTGTTAGGGAGGTAAATGCAAGAGTTTTGGAAAGAGGGGCAAGTATGAAGTCTGTTGGGGATGAGAGAGCTTGGGAAGTGAGTCAGTTGTTGTTCGCTGATGATACAGCGCTGGTGGCTGATTCATGTGAGAAACTGCAGAAGCTGGTGACTGAGTTTGGTAAAGTGTGTGGAAGAAGAAAGTTAAGAGTAAATGTGAATAAGAGCAAGGTTATTAGGTACAGTAGGGTTGAGGGTCAAGTCAATTGGGAGGTGAGTTTGAATGGAAAAAAACTGGAGGAAGTGAAGTGTTTTAGATATCTGGGAGTGGATCTGGCAGCGGATGGAACCATGGAAGCGGAAGTGGATCATAGGGTGGGGGAGGGGGCGAAAATTCTGGGGGCCTTGAAGAATGTGTGGAAGTCGAGAACATTATCTCGGAAAGCAAAAATGGGTATGTTTGAAGGAATAGTGGTTCCAACAATGTTGTATGGTTGCGAGGCGTGGGCTATGGATAGAGTTGTGCGCAGGAGGATGGATGTGCTGGAAATGAGATGTTTGAGGACAATGTGTGGTGTGAGGTGGTTTGATCGAGTGAGTAACGTAAGGGTAAGAGAGATGTGTGGAAATAAAAAGAGCGTGGTTGAGAGAGCAGAAGAGGGTGTTTTGAAGTGGTTTGGGCACATGGAGAGAATGAGTGAGGAAAGATTGACCAAGAGAATATATGTGTCGGAGGTGGAGGGAACGAGGAGAAGAGGGAGACCAAATTGGAGGTGGAAAGATGGAGTGAAAAAGATTTTGTGTGATCGGGGCCTGAACATGCAGGAGGGTGAAAGGAGGGCAAGGAATAGAGTGAATTGGAGCGATGTGGTATACCGGGGTTGACGTGCTGTCAGTGGATTGAATCAAGGCATGTGAAGCGTCTGGGGTAAACCATGGAAAGCTGTGTAGGTATGTATATTTGCGTGTGTGGACATATGTATATACATGTGTATGGGGGGGGGTTGGGCCATTTCTTTTGTCTGTTTCCTTGCGCTACCTCGCAAACGCGGGAGACAGCGACAAAGTATAATAAATAAATAAAATAAATAGTAAGAAATTCTACATAAAATTTACAAAATAGTAGTACATAATTTTCATGACCCTAACTTAGCAGAAATATGGTTGCAATGCAGTCTTATCATTTTTGAAATAGCTACTTTTGTCAATATAGGGTCTTCTGTTCATAAATCAGCTCTTTAATTTCATTCAATTCTTACATGATTTAAAAGAAATATATAACTATGTAACTACAATATAATTTTTCTTAAGTATCCTAACTAACAAGGAAACAAATCCAATATCATAAAATACAGCTGCTTCTTAGACTTTAGTACCTCATCCTTAACAGGCCACAAGTAAAGGGCAACTCTAGCACAGTGTCTGCAGAGGCTCCTACCTAATGTTCCTACTGACTACTACTACTACCTAATGCTCCTGCCTAAAGTTCCTACCTACTACTACTACCTAATGGTTCTGCTGAATGCTCCACCTAAATGTTCCTACATATCAATTCTATCTATTGCTCCTACCATTATGCCAAAAGGCAGGGCTAGCACATAAAGCTTACTGCATGAAAATCTAGTGCTTCAAAGAATAAGCTGTGTGAGTGAAGTGTTGTCAAGAGTTATGTGTGACTGGGAGAGATTGTATGTTTGTGGACAGAATGTTAGCAGTCCATGTGTGGGTAAGGCAGAAAGATAAGACAGCTAACTGGGTCAGAGGAGTACAACTTGACAAACACTGAAGTGCTGACTCACTATACAGTTGTCATTAACCCTCCTGATACCCAGGTGGGCAGTACTGCCTACCAACTACAAATGCTACTCCAATTGTGATAGGGTTACATTCTGAAAAATCCATCATGAGTTGAAAACATTGTATATAAGTCAAAAATACATGTAATACGTTTAATACTTTACATCTAACCTAATGAAAATCATGGCTTAACCTAGTCTACCTTATACATTCTCAGAACACTTACATTAGCCTACAGTTGAACAAAATCATCTAACACAAAACCTATTTTATAATAAAATGAATATCTCACCATCGTAAGTCAGGGCCATCTGTACTACCTATATCATGGTTTTAAATACAAATACACAAGAACATATGAAAATATCTAGCACATAAACTGGGCCCAATTAAAGAAGGTATCATCAGTTTGGTCCCCTACTTAAAAAAGAAGTCCAAAGATAGGCAAGAAAAATTGTACCTTAAGTAAGGGAGCTGAGCTACAGGGAGAGGATAGCAGCTATAGATTTCACACACTGAAAGAGAGAAGGAAGAAGGGAGACATGATTACAATTTTCAAATTTCTGAATTGATAATGCCAATGTCTTGAAAAAGAGCAGGAAACAATCAATTATACGACATAACATAAAGCTATGTAAGGAACAAGTTAGGAGACATGTAAGGATATATTTCATAGTAACAAAACGAACATGAACAAAACAAGTTAAGGATAGGAATAGCAGGACATAAGGAAAGGTTATGAAATGGAGATTCTTACATGCAAAACCCCTGAAGCACAAATGGGTAATCTCATAGACACTTCTGCCAATGGTCATAAACTTTTGAGATGAAAGTGTATTTCAAATTCAGAGGCACAGAATTCAATAATCCCTTAAGTTACATCCTAAAATTAAGACTACCAAGTCCAATAACCAAGATTACTGTGTGGCAAAGCTGGAGGTGAACATGTCTTCTATCATACATATCATGACTGTGTACTGTGCCCTGCATCTCACAGAGCATACAATAGTGTTTTTTCGACTAATCATGAATATAATTACATATAATCTCACTGATGACAGGCATAACTTAGAATAATCAGGGGTCTTAAACTTGCTGAACTAGGTTTTGCTTTGTTATTATGATATTTAGTTCCAATCATACTGGAACTCCCATCATGGGGGTTTACCTAAATGTCAAGAATACCTTTATTTTGTTGAAGGTACCAATGCAGTGCTATACCATGGTGATAATGGAATTTTTTATCTCATTAATAAATTCAACATATATATCTGGACATCAATCCAGCTCATATCCTCAAGTCACCTCGAATGGACGGTCTCTCCCACTGAGCTAAACACCAACTATTCTAGGCAACATATACGATGCAAACTTGACATTCACTCCTAACATCAAAATCGTTAACATAAAAACAACACACAAACTGAATGCCCTTAGAACATATTAAAGTGGCACCAGATATGGACAAGAAAAATCCTGCAACATCTCATACAAATAATACACTCTACTTTAAAACTATGCTTTACCAACCTGGTCTTCCATTCTCTCAAAAACAAATATAACAAAGCTGCAAAACAGTGCACTCAGAATAATCACAAGCTGCCTAGCAACCATTAGGTATATTACCAGTAGTACCGTCCCAGGTACTGGGAGGGTTAGTGACAAAAGCATAGTGAGCCAGCAGTATTGGGAGGGTTTGTCACAAAAGCACTGTGAGCCAGCACTTACATATTTAAGTTGCACTCCTCTGACCCAGGTAACTGTCTTTCCTTCATGCCTCACCATACGTGGACTACTAGCATTCTGTCCACAAACATGAAATCTCTCTTTGTCATATACAACACCTATCAAATATAGCTCATTTTTCATAATTCTAGATGTTCTAGCCGTGAGCACTATGCGCTAGCCCTTCCTTTTTGCAAAATGGCAGGAGCATTTGATAGTAGTAGTGGGTAGAAACTAAATATTTAGGCTTGGGGCACTAAGTAGAAAAAATAGGTAGGAGCATTAGGTACGGGTAGTCAGTAGGAACATTAGGCAGGAGCATTGTGGAGAAAGAGTCACTGGGAACATTAATAGTAGCCTCTGCAAACACTGTGCTTAAGGTGCCCTCTGCCAGTGACCTGTTAAGGGTGAAGCATAAAGGCTAAGAAGTGGTACAAGAGTTTATTAGTTATGGAGACTCTACTGCCAGGCCACCTCCTTGCAGGAGTTCAAGTTGGGAACAGGCATCAAAGATAAATAGATAGATAGGCCTAGCAACCACAAACACTTAACACCTTAGCAATAAAACAAAGATAATCTTAATGCAGTCTTATCATGCTTGGCATTCAGTTCTGTATAACAGCATTTGATCCCTCACACCCAAACCACTATGACTAACCACCAACACCTCTACTCACAGATCCTTCCACCCCAAACAAATATAACAGTGAAAAAACATACAGGCTCTGAAATAACTCAACAAGCCCCCAGCTCAGTCTTAAATTCCAGCTCACCAATGATACACCCACCAGAAACTATGCTCCCAAAAGAAACACAAATAACACTCTCCTGTTTACATTCTGGACATCATCCATCACTACAAACATCATTCCATCATATCTCAAGACCCTTCATACCTCCAGTGCAACTACAATAAAAAAAGGTAATGAGTACTTACTGCTCAACTGCCCCTTACTCTCTGCACACACATCACAACACTTTATGACCTGTGGTCCTTCCCAATGGATGTGGCCAGCTTCCTGAGTGCTGCAGGAGCCTCATATGGATAGAAAAGACTCTTGGAGCAGGGAGTACGTATCTCACTAAAATAAAGACATGAATCTGCTGACAAGACATGTCATTAAAATTACTAAATTTACCAAAGAAGAGATTTGGACTTGTTATAATTAATGATGTTACAAGTGATTCTCACGTGTCAGCCAACTCCTTCACAATGGCAATTCATTTTAAAAAATTTACTTCACATATACTTACGGGGAGATTTGGGAAGGGTGGGGCCATACTAGAAGGGTGAGGCAGATGTGGTGGTGGTAATTTGGAACCATCAGACTTCTCCTCCTCACGTCGCTTCAAACAAGCTGCCTTAGGATTCAAATTACGCTCTGGTGGATAAAAATATCACTAAGTTAGTAATCATTTTCTTCTGTAAGCCAATAATGTTTTCACTTATCAGAAGTGATAAAAGCTCTTAAGGAATTTTGGTTTACTGAAGTGATTTTTTTAAATATATTTACATCATGTTACCTATTCCCAAATTCAAAGTAGGATGATGCATGCATAATTGTCTTTAGACATTACTATAGCAGAAATATTCTTAAAATTCATAATATACTATAAATTTTTTTGATGCTACGACTAGAAATGTTCTAAACTTTTATAAGAAAATCATAAAAGTTCTGATGCTAAGACTAATATTAACTACCCTTTTACAATGCTACTGAAAATGCTAGGAAGACTTTGGGACAAGCATTAATAAGGGAAAAAAAAAAAAAAAGTAATCTGAGAAAACTATTCCCTTCCTGTCAGAATATTTCAAGAACTATTATCAATAAATTCTTCACTAATCACTGTATAAAGATAACCCAAATTATTCAAACTCTAAGGTAACGTAATTTCTTAACAAGTCAACAGCATTAATTTCGTTAACCAAAATGATCATCAGTATATTCCAAAGCCTTCCACAGTTATATCAAAAGCAAGTTCTCTCTATTTGTGAAGAAGATTCATATTCTGACTAATTTACCTTAGAGTGTGTACATTTTACAGATCCAAGATATCAATTCCCTTTGCTATTCCTAAGTATACCACAAATTAATGAACTGAAATGGAAAGTCTTTACTCTATTGAAAAAGAAAAAATCATGATGATGATCTTGTAAACTGAACTGAAACACTTACTAGCAACACTGAGAAAAATTTAAAGAAAGAATATCAGTAAAGGTTAAGAACAGTGGGAAGCTAACTTCTTGTGCTATGGCAGCAAAGAGATTGAAGAACATCACCAGCTCAAACCCAATCACAGTTCCCATAGCATCTAATTTTGACAAAGACAAAATTCCAAACATGCAGCACAGGCTTACAAAAGAATTTTTGTGCAAAATATAAACACTTGAATAAAACAAAAAAGAAGATACATAAACAAAATCACAAGAAAGCTATGAAATCACTCATTCTGTCTAAGGATCAAGACCATTTAGTACTCAAAGAAAAGGACATGAGAAAAAGTGGATAATCTCTCATACAGAGGGTAGGTTCACATTAAAGAAAGATAATTTGATTTTAAAAATCAATGAAAGGAATAGTAAGGCATTGTTAAAGAATATATTAATTCAAATGGAACTCTACTATTTAAAATACTAAAAAATAAATTTTGATTAAAATTTAATATCTTTAGGTTATGGTGATTACTTTTTATAGAAAGTGGACTTCCATCTTATATGTAACCTCCCACTATTACAGGGAAGCATCCTCCTATGTGAGGAGGGTTACCTTTACTTAAGGTATCATCTCTATTATCAACTCTATGCACACCTAAGCAAACAACTGTCCACTGTAAAAGCCCATTAGCCCTTAGCAAAATGACAAATCCAGTCATGATAGGAATAAAGTTCCCAAAATAAATAAAATCTAAGGACAATATAAGAGGTCTGAATGAAACAGATCCTATACTCTCAAGATTCCCCAACCATCTAGAAAACAAGAAAGATGTGCCCTTGAAAATTCCTAGAAACAAAACTCAAGAGAGAAAGAAAAAATAACCATGACTAAATAGTTCCAAAAGATATTTCACACAGCTGAGTTGATAACTATGTGATTTAATGAAGGCATAACATGAGACACCAAAGACTGCACTCAGTCTATTAGTAACAAGTGTGTACCTCTGACTTGCTGTTCGAGCGACATTATAACATCAACTGCCATGTTGAGAATGCCCAGCTTAGTTTGGGGCTTGTCAGTTTTCAGATGTGTCATGCACATCCTCCCCAGTTCCTTGAGAGCGTCGTTTATGTCACGGATTCTGATCCTGGTGGGTGAAAGAACAGGTGATGGTGTGTTAGTGCTATTAGTTAGTGGGTGGGAAACAACCCCAAGCTGGGAATATCTACCCTACCCAACACTCATCTCCACCCACCCATACCACACCAGTCACTTAGGTCCTTTAGTTATTAGTCAAAACTGTCTCTTTGTTTTAGTGAGCCGATGATGTGATGGATGTGATGGTGGGTTGGGGAGTGGTAAGGTTGGGTGAGGGCAGTGCGGCTCCCAGAGGTAGGGTCAGCATGGGAGGCTTACCTCTAACCTGCTGCTCCAGGGTGGTGATCACCTCCACTGCCATGTGCAAAATGTTTAGCTTGGTCTGCGCCTTATCATTCTTACAATGGATCATACACATACGACCTAATTCCTTAAATGCTTCATTTATATCACGAACTCGTACTCTGAAAGGCAAAACCGTAAATGTCATCATCATTGATAACCAAAGGGATTTCAGACGTGAAAAGTGCCTGAATGCACTTCACGAAGTCATGAAGCACGTAAAAGTTTAAGGGTGTATTAAGTTACAGACCATCTGTGTATGTAAGACAGCAGCCCCTTCATATTTGGGTTGTTTAGTAGTTACAATTAATGAGCACATTTACGGTTTCCAATCTTACTCTTGACAAGAACTCAGAAATACAATTTGAACATGCCTACATAACTAAATCTGGAAGTGAAATACTTACATTAATATTAATACACATCATTCATATGTATGTATATAAACGTAGTAAATTATAAAAACACCCAATATGAAGGGGAAATATTAAATAAAAGCAGAAGCAAATATAGAATCCAACAAACAGAGTATATTAACTAAAAAGGAAAAAACAGAAGTTGACATTAACACATATTCTCTCAGTTTATATGAAGTAAAATTATAAGATGAAAAAAATAGTGTATTTTAGAAATTAGTTATATTCTAAATAAAAACATTTTATTTATACATCCATATTGGGCAGAAAAAAGTGCAAAAAGCATTGAGTTACCTTTATGTCAGTAAATACTTTTACTGTCACTGTGAAAAATCATTATGTTAACTTGCTCAAACAAACCATTCCAATTTATAATTTTTTCTATGTCCAGACACAATAAATCATAATCAGCGTTCACAGCAGGGTGGTACTAACAGAATCTTCTCTTCATCCTTAAAATACCTCACATGACTACATATTCCAGTAATGGAGACCTGAATACAATGTCCAAAAGTCTGGATAAAAAACTAAGAGCTTGACAGTTTAACATCTAAGCAGGTGAAAAAGGTTCCTTAGTCTTGGACCAAAATAAACTACTTTCATTATTCTGTATTCAAAAAAGTTTCTTAACCCGAGAAAATGTATCTATGGTTGAGCTGCACTTTCTGGTCATGATTCAAATTTGAAATATAAAATTTATTCCTATACAAGATGTTAGCCATCTATCCTATATAAATTCTTAAACGAGTGACAAGATCCCGTCATGCTTTGATGACAGCCACTCTCATTATGCTGTATTCGAAATTGGGTAGTGTACCAAAAAAGTTCCTTAACCCTTGAGATAATGTACCTATGGGAAGCCGCACTTTCTGGTCATAATTTAAATTTTGAAATATAAAACTTATTCCTATACAGGACATTAGTCATTCATCCTATACGAATTCTTAAACGAGTGACAAGATCCTAACATGCTCTAGAGCAGATGACAGCCGCTTGTAAAATTTTTGTTGTGCAACTCTCACTATACAGTATTTGTTTATATATTCATTCATAATTACCACAAAACCAATTTCTGTGAAAGAGTCCTGGTGCTACCAAGGACCTCTCTCTAGAGGCTCTTGCAGCATAAGGTTCCACTACTATCAGTAGAAGGGAAAAGAAAAATCCTGTGGAGTGAGAGAAACAAGACTGTATTCCCAGTGATACTGTTTCTCCACAAGTGTAATGCACCAAAACTGCACCTCCCTTTCCACATCCAGGCCCCATAGACCTGTCCATGGTTTACCTCAGATGCTTCACATGCCCTGGATGTGACCCCAATATACCACATCGTTCCACTTCACTATTCCTTGCACACCTTTCACCCTCCTGTATGTTCAGGCCCCAAACACTCAAAATCTTTTTCACTCCATCCTTCCACCTCCAATTTGGTCTCCCACTTCTTCTTCCCTCCACCTCTGACACATATATCCTCTATGTTAATCTTTCCTCACTCATTCTCTCCATGTGACCAAACCATTTCAACACACACTCTTCTGATCTCTCAACCACACTCTTTTTATTACCACACATCTCTCTTACCCTTTCATTACTTACTCGATCAAGCCACCTCACACCACATATTGTCCTCAAACATTTCATTTGCAACACATCCACCCTTCTCCACACAACCCTATCTATAACTCATGCCTTGCAACCATATAACATTGTTGGAACCACTATTCCTTCATACATAACCACTTTTTGCTCTCCGAGATAATGTTCTCACCTTCCTCGCTTTCTTCAACACTCCCAGAACCTTCACTCCCTTCCCCATCCCTGTGACTTACTTCCGCTTCCATAGTTCTATTCGCTGCCAAGTCCACTCCCAGATATCTAAAACACTTCACTTCCTCCAGTTTTTCTCCATTCAAACTTACCTCCCAATTAACTTGTCCTTCAACCCTACTGAACCTAATAACCTTGCTCTTATTCACTATTACTCTCAACTTTCTTCTTTCACACACTATCAAATTCAGTCACCAACCTCTACAGCTTCTCACCTGAATCAGCCACCAGTGCTGTATCATCAGCGAACAACAACTGACTCACTTCCCAAGCCCTCTCATCCACAACAGACTGCATACTTGCCCCTCTCTCCTAAACTCATGCTTCACCTTCCTAACCACCCTATCCATAAACAAATTAAACAACCATGGAGACATCGTGCACCCCTGCCACAAACCGACATTCACTGAGAATCAATCACTTTCCTCTCTTCCTACTCATACACATGCCTTACATCCTTGGTTAGAACTTTTCATTGCTTCTGGCAACTTACCTGCCACCCCATATATACTCTTAAAACCTTCCACAAAGTATCTCTATCCACCCTATCATATTCCTTCTCCAGATTCATAAATGATACATACAAATCCATCTGTTTTTCTAAGTATTTCTCACATACATTCTTCAGAGCAAACACCTGATTCACACATACTCTACCACTTCTGAAACCACACAGCTCTTCCCCAATCTGATGCTCTGTACATGCCTTCATCCTCTCAATCAATACCCTCCCATATAATTTCCCAGGAATACTCAACAACCTATGCCTCAGTAATTTGAACACTCACCTTTATCCCCTTTGCCTTTGTAAAATGGCACTATGCATGCATTCCACCAATCCTCAGGTACACCATGATCCATACATACACTGAATATCCTTACTAACTAATCAACAACATAGTTAATCCTCTTTACTTATAAATTTCATAGCAATGCCATCCAAACCTGCCGCCTTGTCGGCTTTCATCTTCTGCAAAGCCTTCACTACCTCTTCTCCGTTCACCAAATCATTTCCCTGACCCTCTCACTTCTCACACTGTCCCAACCAAAACACCCTATATCTGCCACTTTATCATCAAATGCATTCAACAAACCTTCAAAATATTCACTCCATCATCTCACTTCATCACTACTTGTAATTATCTCCCCATTTGCCCCATTCACCAATATTCCCATTTGTTTTCTTGTCTTTACCTCCTTCCAAAAAATTGTTTTATTCTCCCTAAAATTTAACGACACTCTCTCACTCCAACTCTCATTTGCCCTCTTGCACCTTTCTCTTGACCTCCTGCTACTTTCTATTATACATCTCCCAATCACTTACACTATTTCCCTGCAAAAATCATCCAAATGCCTCTCTCTTCTTTCACTAACAATCTTACTTCTTCATCCCAACATTCACTACCCTTTCTAATCTACCCACCGCCCACCTTTCTCATGCCACAGGCATCTTTTGTGCAAGCCATCACCGCTTCCCTAAATACATCCCATTACTCCCTCACTCCCCTTATGTCATTTGCTCTCACCTTTTGCCAATTTTCACTCAATCTCTCCTGGTACTTATTCATACAAGTCTTCTTTCCAAGCTCACTTAATCTTACCACTCTCCTCCCAAACATTCTCTCTTCTTTTCTGAAAACCTCTACATATCTTCACCTTCGCCTCCACAAGATAGTGATCAAACATCTCTGCAGCTGCCCCTCTCAGCACATTAACATCCAAAAGTCTCTCTTTTACATGCCTATCAATTAACACATAATCCAATAATGCCCTCTAGCCATCTCTCTTACTCACATATGTATACTTATGTATATCTCTATTTTCAAACAAGGTATTCCCAATCACCAGTCCTTTTTCAGCACACAAATCTACAAACTCTTCACCATTTCCATTTACAACATTGAACATCCCATGTACACCAATTACATATATATATATATATATATATATATATATATATATATATATATATATATATATATATATATATATATATATATATACAGTAAAATCCTGCTATCCAAAATTCAACACAACAAATGTTCAAAACATGTTTTCAATTTCAGTGAGCAACCCTCGATTATCCAAAATAAAATAGGAAATCTAAAAGTCACATAAAAATATTTCTATTTGCATGAGTACTGCACTGCAGTGATTAGCATACTCACCAACCAGTGTTTTGTGCTGCTGGTGACTGTTTACTGTCTCCCTTGTGCTTTCTGGCACGTTATTATGTGCTGGTCTTACACATTTGTGTGCACTGTGGACAATGACCCCTTTCAATCATCATTCGGAACTGCCTGACAGTTCCTTGAAGCAATCAACATCTTACAAAAGTGCAAGAGGAACATTTTAAGCCTCAAAAAGAAGATGAAAATGTGAGAGAGGCTGGTTAAGGGTGAGTCCAATGCAGCACTTATGAAGCACTTCAACGTCATTTGCTTATATGCTTACATATATCAATATCCTCTATGTAAAATATTTACAAATAAGCAATATATCTTAAAATATTACAATTTCTAAATCACTTAATAAATTAAGAAAACCTCAAATAACCAGAAAATTTGTTTATCAAAACTGGATTCCCCAAAGCATTTTGGATAATAGAAATTTTACTGTAAATATACCTGGGACTACCTGGTTTGCTAAGAGGGATATACATAATTTAAGTATATGAGTAGGAGAGATGGTTAAAGAGCATTATTGGATTACATGTTAACTGATAGGCATGTAAAAGAGAAACTTTTGGATGTAAATGTGCTGAGAGGGGCAGCTGGAGGGATGTCTGATCACTATCTTGTGGAGGCGAAGGTGAAGATTGGAGAGATTTTCAAAAAGGAAAACAGATTGCTGGGGAGAAGAGTGGTGAGTAAGTGAGCTTGGAAAGGACACTTGTGTGAGGAAGCAACAAGAGGGATTGAGTGTACAATGGCAAAGGTTGAGAGCAAATGATGTGAGGGGAGTGGGTGAGGAATGGGATGTATTTAGGGAAGCAGTGATGGCATGTGCAAAAGATGCATATGGCATGAGAAAGGTGGGAGATGGGCAGATTAGAAAGGGCAGTGAGTGGTGGGATGAGGAAGAAAAGTTGTTAGTGAAAGAGCAAAAAAAGGTGTTTGCATGACACAAGGAAGAAGTGCAAATGACTGGGAGATGCATAAAAGAAAGTAGCAGGAGATCAAGAGGAAGATGCAAGGGTTGAACAAAAGAGTTGAGGTGACAGAGTATCATTAAACTTTAGGGAGAATAAAAAGATGTTTTGGAACCAGGTAAATAACATGCACAAGACAATATAACAAATGGTTACATCAGTGAAGGGGGCAAAGGTTTGTGGAATGAGTTTCATGATAAAGTGGCAGATGTATGGTGTTTTGGTCGGGTTGGTGTGTGAAGTGATAGGGTCAGGGAGAATCCAGCAAGGTGGCAGGTTTGGATGGTATTGCAGTTGAATTTATTAAGAAAGGGAGCAGCAGCATTGTTGATTGGTTGGTAGGGATATTCAGTGCATATATGGATCATAGTGAAGTGCCTGAGGATTGGGGGAAGGAATGTATAGAGCCAATGTAAAAAGGCAAAGGGGATACAGGTGAGTGTTTAAACTAGAGAGGCATAAGTTTGTTGAGTATTCCCGGGAAATTGTATGGGAGGATATTAATTGACAGGGTAAAGGAATATACAGAGCATCAGATTGGGGAGGAGTGCGGTTTCAGAAGTGGTAGACGATGTGTGGATCAGGTGTTTGCTTTGAAGAATGTGTGTGTGAGAAATATTTAGAAAAACACTGATTTGTAGGTGGCATTTATAGATCTGGAGAAGGCATATGACAGGGTTGATAGAAATGTTTTGTGGAAGCTCTTAAGAGTATATGGTGTGGGAGGTAAGCTGTTAGAAGCAGTGAAAATTTTTTATCAGGGATGTAAGGCATGTGTACGAGTAGGAATAGAGTGACTGATTCCCAGTGAAGGTCAGTCTGGCAGGGATGTGTGATGTCTCCATGGTTGTTTAATTGTGTATGGATGTGGTGGTAAGGGAGGTAAATGCAATGTTTTGGAGAAAGGGGTGAATATGTAGTCTGCCGGGGATGAGAGGGCTTGGGAAGTGTCAGTAGCTGTTTGCTCATGATACAGTACTGGTGGCTGATTCAAGTGAGAAACTGCAGAAGTTGGTGACTGACTTTGGAAAAGTATGTGAAAGGAGAAAGTTGAGAAAGAATGTGAATAAGAGCAAGGTTATTAGGTTCAGTAGGGATGAGGAACAAGTGAATTGGGATGTAAGTTTGAAGAGAGAAAGGTTGGAGGAAGTGAAATGTTTTAGATATCTGGGAGTAGACGTGGCAGCGAATGGAATCATGGAAGCAGAAGTGAGCCACAGCGTGGAGGACAGGTTCTGGGAGTGATGTAGAATGTGTGGAAGAAAAGAGCATTTTCTGGGAGAGCAAAAATGGGTATGTTTGAAGAAACAGTAGCTCCAACAATATCATATGGCCACAAGGCATGGGCTGTAGATAGGGTTGTATGGATAAGGGTGGATGTGTTGAAAATTAAATGTTTAATGACAATGTGTGGTGTGAGGTGGTTTGATTAGGTGAGTAATGAAAGGGTGAGAGAGATGTGTGGTAATAAAAAGAGTGAGGATGACAGAGTAGAAGAGGGGGTGTTAAAATGGTTTGGACATATAGAGAGAATGAGTGAGGATATATGTGTCAAAGGTGAAGGGGAACAAGGAGAAGCAGGAGATCATATTGGAAGTGGGAGGATGGAGTTAAAAAAGATTTCAAGAGTTTGGGGCTTGAACATACAGGACAGTGGGAGGTGTGCAAGGAATAGAGTGAACTGAAATGATATGGTACACCAGGGTGGACGAGCTGTCAATGGATTGAACCAGGGCATGTGAAACATCTGAGGTAAACCATGGAAAGGTCTGTGGGGGCCTCGATGTGGACAGGGAGCTGTGGCTTCTGTGCATTACACATGACAGCTAGAGACTAAATGTGAATGAACGTGGCCTTTGTTTTCTATTTTCCTGACACTACCTCACAGAAGCAGGGGACAGCGATGCTGTTTCCTGTGGGGTGGGGTGGTGCTGGAAATGGATTGGAGGCAAGCATGAATATGTACATGTGTATATAAGTTGATGGAGAGAGGTGGGTGATTATTGGTGCATATGCACCTGGGCATGAGAAGAAAGATCATGAGAGGCAAGTGTTTTGGGAGCAGCTGAATGAGTGTGTTAGTGGTTTTGATGCACGAGACCGGGTTATAGTGATGGGTGATTTGAATGCAAAGGTGAGTAATGTGGCAGTTGAGGGAATAATTGGTATACATGGGGTGTTCAGTGTTGTAAATGGAAATGGTGAAGAGCTTGTAGATTTATGTGCTGAAAAAGGACTGATGATTGGGAATACCTGGTTTAAAAAGCGAGATATACATAAGTATACTTATGTAAGTAGGAGAGATGGCCAGAGAGCGTTATTGGATTACGTGTTAATTGACAGGCGTGTGAAAGAGAGACTTTTGGATGTTAATGTGCTGAGAGGTGCAACTGGAGGGATGTCTGATCACTATCTTGTGGAGGCTAAGGTGAAGATTTGTATGGGTTTTCAGAAAAGAAGAGTGAATGTTGGGGTGAAGAGGGTGGTGAGAGTAAGTGAGCTTGGGAAGGAGACCTGTGTGAGGAAGTACCAGGAGAGACTGAGTACAGAATGGAAAAAGGTGAGAACAATGGAAGTAAGGGAGTGGGGGAGGAATGGGATGTATTTAGGAAATCAGTGATGGATTGCGCAAAAGATGCTTGTGGCATGAGAAGAGTGGGAGGTGGGTTGATTAGAAAGGGTTGTGAGTGGTGGGATGAAGAAGTAAGAGTATTAGTGAAAGAGAAGAGAGAGGCATTTGGACGATTTTTGCAGGGAAAAAATGCAATTGAGTGGGAGATGTATAAAAGAAAGAGACAGGAGGTCAAGAGAAAGGTGCAAGAGGTGAAAAAAAGGGCAAATGAGAGTTGGGGTGAGAGAGTATCATTAAATTTTAGAGAGAATAAAAAGATGTTCTGGAAGGAGGTAAATAAAGTGCGTAAGACAAGGGAGCAAATGGGAACTTCAGTGAAGGGCGCAAATGGGGAGGTGATAACAAGTAGTGGTGATGTGAGAAGGAGATGGAGTGAGTATTTTGAAGGTTTGTTGAATGTGTTTGATGATAGAGTGGCAGATATAGGGTGTTTTGGTCGAGGTGGTGTGCAAAGTGAGAGGGTTAGGGAAAATGATTTGGTAAACAGAGAAGAGGTAGTGAAAGCTATGCGGAAGATGAAAGCCGGCAAGGCAGCAGGTTTGGATGGTATTGCAGTGGAATTTATCAAAAAAGGGGGTGACTGTATTGTGGACTGGTTGGTAAGGTTATTTAATGTATGTATGACTCATGGTGAGGTGCCTGAGGATTGGCGGAATGCATGCATAGTGCCATTGTACAAAGGCAAAGGGGATAAGAGTGAGTGCTCAAATTACAGAGGTATAAGTTTGTTGAGTATTCCTGGTAAATTATATGGGAGGGTATTGACTGAGAGGGTGAAGGCATGTTCAGAGCATCAGATCAGGGAAGAGCAGTGTGGTTTCAGAAGTGGTAGAGGATGTGTGGATCAGGTGTTTGCTTTGAAGAATGTATGTGAGAAATACTTAGAAAAGCAAATGGATTTGTATGTAGCATTTATGGATCTGGAGAAGGCATATGATAGAGTTGATAGAGATGCTCTGTGGAAGGTATTAAGAATATATGGTGTGGGAGGAAAGTTGTTAGAAGCAGTGAAAAGTTTTTATCGAGGATGTAAGGCATGTGTACGTGTAGGAAGAGAGGAAAGTGATTGGTTCTCAGTGAATGTAGGTTTGCGGCAGGGGTGTGTGATGTCTCCATGGTTGTTTCATTTGTTTATGGATGGGGTTGTTAGGGAGGTAAATGCAAGAGTTTTGGAAAGAGGGGCAAGTATGAAGTCTGTTGGGGATGAGAGAGCTTGGGAAGTGAGTCAGTTGTTGTTCGCTGATGATACAGCGCTGGTGGCTGATTCATGTGAGAAACTGCAGAAGCTGGTGACTGAGTTTGGAAAAGTGTGTGGAAGAAGAAAGTTAAGAGTAAATGTGAATAAGAGCAAGGTTATTAGGTACAGTAGGGTTGAGGGTCAAGTCAATTGGGAGGTGAGTTTGAATGGAGAAAAACTGGAGGAAGTGAGGTGTTTTAGATATCTGGGAGTGGATCTGGCAGCGGATGGAACCATGGAAGCGGAAGTGGATCATAGGGTGGGGGAGGGGGCGAAAATTCTGGGGGCCTTGAAGAATGTGTGGAAGTCGAGAACATTATCTCGGAAAGCAAAAATGGGTATGTTTGAAGGAATAGTGGTTCCAACAATGTTGTATGGTTGCGAGGCGTGGGCTATGGATAGAGTTGTGCGCAGGAGGATGGATGTGCTGGAAATGAGATGTTTGAGGACAATGTGTGGTGTGAGGTGGTTTGATCGAGTGAGTAACGTAAGGGTAAGAGAGATGTGTGGAAATAAAAAGAGCGTGGTTGAGAGAGCAGAAGAGGGTGTTTTGAAGTGGTTTGGGCACATGGAGAGAATGAGTGAGGAAAGATTGACCAAGAGGATATATGTGTCGGAGGTGGAGGGAACGAGGAGAAGAGGGAGACCAAATTGGAGGTGGAAAGATGGAGTGAAAAAGAATTTGTGTGATCAGAGCCTGAACATGTAGGAGGGTGAAAGGAGGGCAAGGAATAGAGTGAATTGGAGCGATGTGGTATACCGGGGTTGACGTGCTGTCAGTGGATTGAATCAAGGCATGTGAAGCGTCTGGGGTAAACCATGGAAAGCTGTGTAGGTATGTATATTTGCGTGTGTGGACATATGTATATACATGTGTATGGGGAGGGGGTTGGGCCATTTCTTTCGTCTGTTTCCTTGCGCTACCTCGCAAACGCGGGAGACAGCGACAAAGTATGATAAAAATAATAGTATATAAGTATGTGTATGTATGTGTATATGTTGATATGAATATGTATGCATAGTGCCATTGTACAAAGGCAAAGGGGATAAAGGTGAGTGTTCAAATTACAGAGGTATAAGTTTGTTGAGTATTCATGGGATATTGTATAGGAGGGTATTGATTGAGAGGGTAAAGGCATGTACAGAACATCAGATTGGGGAAGAGCAGTGTGGTTTCAGAAGTGGTAGATGCTGTGTGGATCAGGTGTTTGCTTTGAAGAATTTATGTGAGAAATACTTAAAAAACAAATGGATTTGTATGTAGCATTTATGACTCTGGAGATGGCATATGGTAAAGTTGACAGATATGCATATGGTGTGGGAGGCAAGTTGTTAGAAGCAGTGAAAAGTATAGCGAGGATGTAAGACGTGTACGAGTAGGAAGAGAGAAGAACGAATGGTTCCCAGTGAATGTTGGTTTGTGGCAGGGGTGCGTGATGTCTCCACGGTTGTTTAATTTGTTTATGGATTGGGTTGTTAGGGAGGTGAATGCAAGAGTTTTGGAGAGAGGGGTAAGTATGCAATCGGTTGTGGATGAGAGGGCTTGGGAAGTGAGTCAGTTGTTGTTCGCTGATGATACAGCGCTGGTGCTGATTCGGGTGAGAAACTGCAGAAGCTGGTGACTAAGTTTGGTAAAGTGTGTGAAGGAAGAAAGCTGAGGGTAAATGTGAATAAAAGCAAGGTTATTAGGTAAAGAAGGGTTGAGGGACAAGTCAATTGGGAGATAAGTTTGAATGGAGAAAAGCTGGAGGAAGTGAAGTGTTTTAGATATCTGGGAGTGGATTTGGCAGCAGCTGGGACCATGGAAGTGGAAGCGAGTCATGGGGGTGGGGGTAGATTCTGGGAGCATTGAAGAATGTGTGGAAGGCAAGAACATTATCTTGGAGAGGAAAATTGGGTGTGTTTGAAGGAATAGTGGTTCCAACAATGTGATATGGTTGTGAGGCATGGGCTATAGATAGGGTTGTGTGGAGGAGGGTGGATGTGTTGGAAATGAGATGTTTGAGGACAATATGTGGTGTGAGGTGGCTTGATCGAGAAAGTAACGAAAAGGTAAGGGGGATGTGTGGTAATAAAATGAGTGTGGTTGAGAGAGCAAAAGAGGGTGTATTGAAACGGTTTGGTCACATAGAGAGAATGAGTGAGGAAAGATTGACAAAGAGGATATATGCGTCAGAGGTGGAGGGAACGTGAAGTGGGAGACCAAATTGGAGGTGGAAGAATGGAGCGAAAAAGATTTTGAGCGATTGGGGCCTGAACATGCAGGAGGGTGAAAGGCGTGCAAGGAATAGAGTGAATTGGAACGACGTGGCATACCAGGGTCGATGTGCTGTCAATGGACTGAACCAGGGCATGTGAAGCGTCTGGGGTAAACCATGGAAAGATTTGTGGGGCCTGGATGTGGAAAGGGAGCTGCGGTTTTGGTGCATTATACATGAAAGCAAGAGACTGAGTGTGAACAAATGTGGCTTTTGTTGTCTTTTCCTAGCGCTACCTCGTGTGCGTGCTGGGGGAGGGGGTTGTCATTTCATGTGTGAAAGGGAGGCGACGGGAATGAATAAAGGCAGCAAGTAGGAATTATGTACATGTGCATATATGTATATGTCTGTGTATGTATATATATGCACCTGGGCATGAGAAGAAAGATCATGAGAGGCAAGTGTTTTGGGAGCAGCTGAATGAGTGTGTTAGTGGTTTTGATGCACGAGACCGGGTTATAGTGATGGGTGATTTGAATGCAAAGGTGAGTAATGTGGCAGTTGAGGGAATAATTGGTATACATGGGGTGTTCAGTGTTGTAAATGGAAATGGTGAAGAGCTTGTAGATTTATGTGCTGAAAAAGGAATGATGATTGGGAATACCTGGTTTAAAAAGCGAGATATACATAAGTATACTTGTGTAAGTAGGAGAGATGGCCAGAGAGCGTTATTGGATTACGTGTTAATTGACAGGCGTGCGAAAGAGAGACTTTTGGATGTTAATGGGCTGAGAGGTGCAACTGGAGGGATGTCTGATCATTATCTTGTGGAGGCTAAGGTGAAGATTTGTATGGGTTTTCAGAAAAGAAGAGTGAATGTTGGGGTGAAGAGGGTGGTGAGAGTAAGTGAGCTTGGGAAGGAGACCTGTGTGAGGAAGTACCAGGAGAGACTGAGTACAGAATGGAAAAAGGTGAGAACAATGGAAGTAAGGGGAGTGGGGGAGGAATGGGATGTATTTAGGGAATCAGTGATGGATTGCGCAAAAGATGCTTGTGGCATGAGAAGAGTGGGAGGTGGGTTGATTAGAAAGGGTAGTGAGTGGTGGGATGAAGAAGTAAGAGTATTAGTGAAAGAGAAGAGAGAGGCATTTGGACGATTTTTGCAGGGAAAAAATGCAATTGAGTGGGAGATGTATAAAAGAAAGAGACAGGAGATCAAGAGAAAGGTGCAAGAGGTGAAAAAAAGGGCAAATGAGAGTTGGGGTGAGAGAGTATCATTAAATTTTAGGGAGAATAAAAAGATGTTCTGGAAGGAGGTAAATAAAGTGCGTAAGACAAGGGAGCAAATGGGAACTTCAGTGAAGGGCGCAAATGGGGAGGTGATATCAAGTAGTGGTGATGTGAGAAGGAGATGGAGTGGGTATTTTGAAGGTTTGTTGAATGTGTTTGATGATAGAGTGGCAGATATAGGGTGTTTTGGTCGAGGTGGTGTGCAAAGTGAGAGGGTTAGGGAAAATGATTTGGTAAACAGAGAAGAGGTAGTGAAAGCTTTGCGGAAGATGAAAGCCGGCAAGGCAGCAGGTTTGGATGGTATTGCAGTGGAATTTATTAAAAAAGGGGGTGACTGTATTGTTGACTGGTTGGTAAGGTTATTTAATGTATGTATGACTCATGGTGAGGTGCCTGAGGATTGGCGGAATGCGTGCATAGTGCCATTGTACAAAGGCAAAGGGGATAAGAGTGAGTGCTCAAATTACAGAGGTATAAGTTTGTTGAGTATTCCTGGTAAATTATATGGGAGGGTATTGATTGAGAGGGTGAAGGCATGTACAGAGCATCAGATTGGGGAAGAGCAGTGTGGTTTCAGAAGTGGTAGAGGATGTGTGGATCAGGTGTTTGCTTTGAAGAATGTATGTGAGAAATACTTAGAAAAGCAAATGGATTTGTATGTAGCACTTATGGATCTGGAGAAGGCATATGATAGAGTTGATAGAGATGCTCTGTGGAAGGTATTAAGAATATATGGTGTGGGAGGAAAGTTGTTAGAAGCAGTGAAAAGTTTTTATCGAGGATGTAAGGCATGTGTACGTGTAGGAAGAGAGGAAAGTGATTGGTTCTCAGTGAATGTAGGTTTGCGGCAGGGGTGTGTGATGTCTCCATTGTTGTTTAATTTGTTTATGGGTGGGGTTGTTAGGGAGGTAAATGCAAGAGTTTTGGAAAGAGGGGCAAGTATGAAGTCTGTTGGGGATGAGAGAGCTTGGGAAGTGAGTCAGTTGTTGTTCGCTGATGATACAGCGCTGGTGGCTGATTCATGTGAGAAACTGCAGAAGCTGGTGACTGAGTTTGGTAAAGTGTGTGGAAGAAGAAAGTTAAGAGTAAATGTGAATAAGAGCAAGGTTATTAGGTACAGTAGGGTTGAGGGTCAAGTCAATTGGGAGGTGAGTTTGAATGGAGAAAAACTGGAGGAAGTGAAGTGTTTTAGATATCTGGGAGTGGATCTGGCAGCGGATGGAACCATGGAAGCGGAAGTGGATCATAGGGTGGGGGAGGGGGCGAAAATTCTGGGGGCCTTGAAGAATGTGTGGAAGTCGAGAACATTATCTCGGAAAGCAAAAATGGGTATGTTTGAAGGAATAGTGGTTCCAACAATGTTGTATGGTTGCGAGGCGTGGGCTATGGATAGAGTTGTGTGCAGGAGGATGGATGTGCTGGAAATGAGATGTTTGAGGACAATGTGTGGTGTGAGGTGGTTTGATCGAGTGAGTAACGTAAGGGTAAGAGAGATGTGTGGAAATAAAAAGAGCGTGGTTGAGAGAGCAGAAGAGGGTGTTTTGAAGTGGTTTGGGCACATGGAGAGAATGAGTGAGGAAAGATTGACCAAGAGGATATATGTGTCGGAGGTGGAGGGAACGAGGAGAAGAGGGAGACCAAATTGGAGGTGGAAAGATGGAGTGAAAAAGATTTTGTGTGATCGGGGCCTGAACATGCAGGAGGGTGAAAGGAGGGCAAGGAATAGAGTGAATTGGAGCGATGTGGTATACTGGGGTTGACGTGCTGTCAGTGGATTGAATCAAGGCATGTGAAGCGTCTGGGGTAAACCATGGAAAGCTGTGTACGTATGTATATTTGCGTGTGTGGACGTATGTATATACATGTGTATGGGGGGGGGGTTGGGCCATTTCTTTCGTCTGTTTCCTTACGCTACCTCGCAAACGTGGGAGACAGCGACAAAGTATAATAAAAAAAAAATAATGTATATATATATATATATATATATATATATATGTATACATTGAAATGCACAGGTATGTTCATGTGCGTGTGTGGACGTGTATGTATATACATGTGTATGTGGGTGGGTTGGGCCATTCTTTCATCTGTTTCCTTGTGCTACCTTGCTAAAGCAGGAGACAGCGATAAAGTATAATAATTAAGTAAATAGTTAAGGCTTGTTGCAGATATGTTAGGAGTGGCATACGACTGGAATTGTTATAAAGTGGAGTTGAAGACTTTATCAATAAATCAGTTAGGTGGCAAGTAGATCATATGTGCTGTGCCTGATGTTGAAATTAGTGTTGATGATACCATCCCACCATGAAGGTCAGCCGAAGCTTTAGTCCCTCCTCAGCTTTACAGTAATGTCAATGTCAATCCTGAATGCTTGTGTCTTCAACTACAGATACAGAAGGAACAGACTGAACTGGCTAGGATTAATGCACAGGCACAGAGGGAAGACTGAACAGATGAGACTAACTTTGGAACAAGAGAAATTATGATAGTGCACGTCACAGTCAGTACCAGTATTTGATCTTACAACACTCAAGCTTAGTGCCAAAGTTTTGTGAAAATGTCACTAAATTTTTCCATACGTTCGAAAATGTTGCAAATCAGCTCTCTTGGCAAAAGTCATCCGGATCAATTTTGCTACAATCTGCCCTTGTAGGTAAGGCTTAGACCGCATATGCTATGTTGTCTAGTGACCAGTGTGATGATTATGAGGTCATGAAGGATGTTGTGCTGAATGCTCATGAGTTATCTCCAGAAGCTTACAGACGTAAATTTACAGCTAAGAGTAAGAGTCCTGATCAGACCTATGCAGAGTATTTTCATGAAAAGGGCAATATATTCATGCAGTGGCTACGCTTTAAACAAATTTGTGAGTTTGTGGAACATAAAGAATTAATGATCCTAAAAGAATGTAAGAATAGTGTATCCCATGAAGTGCTTAATTATTTAAGTGACCGAGAAGTGAGGTCTGTTGACAAGGCTGGAGTCCTAATGGATAAGCATGCACTGACTTGCAAACTTGGTATGTAGAGACGTTCGAAGGGTCTTGAGGGCAATGGAAAATCCACTAATAATGTAACCCACCTGAAACTGCTCCTTTGCTGGAGGCTCCTAGGAGTCACAAGGGTTCAGACATGTTTTAATTGTGGCAAGGTTGGGCACCAGGTGATGGAGTGCTGGGCTCAGGTGAAGGAAGCCAGAGACTACCAAGGGTAGACCAGTGAGTCTCTTTTCCAACTTAAGGGCCACCCTGTAAGTGAGGCTAACCCTGCTCTTAGGAAAGGGGGGGCCGCGAGAGTGGTAATCAGTGTGTAGATGAGGATCCATTTCATGGGAACTAGGATGCATTCCTGTCTAAGGGCTATGATAGCAGATGTGGGATGCCATGAAAATATTATGGGATTCCGGTGTTCTGCAGTCCCTAATAATGGATGGCTTGGTGCCGCAAGGATAGTCTGGAGACCAAGTCTTGTTAGACAGGCTGTAAAGGCCCAAGGAAGCCCCAATAGTTGATGTGCAGGTCAAAACATCTCTTCACGGGTCAGGCTCTTGTGGGGATTGTAGATAGGTTGCCTGTCTCAGGAGTGGAATTTGTGTTAGGCAATGACCTAGAAGGTGGAAAGATGAACCCAGGGCCAGTGTTGCCTACAAGACCAGTGGAGTCCACAGAGGCAGTGTAGCTAGAGGAAGAGACACCAGAGACAGTCCCTGAATACGAAGATGCTTGGTCCATGGCAGCTGGCAAAGCAGGCTGTGTGCCTGAGGACATAGCCATTAAAACAGAGAGACTGTGTACTTCCTCTGAGAATGAGACCAGTGAGAGGAAGCTGTGTGATATCCTCTCCGCTGGTGTAGACTCCATTGAGATGGAGGAATTGAGGACACTCCCTAAGAATGAGACCAGTGAGACGAAGCTGTGTGATACCCTCTCCGCTGAGATGGAGGAAGCGAGGCTGCCCTCTGAGGGTGAGACCAGTCAGAGGAAGCTGTGTGATACCCTCTCCACTGGTGTAGACAAAACCTCTTCAGCTCTCTCAACTACACTTTTTATTAAGAAACACCTCTCTTACCCTTTCATTACCTACTTGATCAAACCACCTAACACCACACATTCTCCTCAAACATTTCATTTCCAACACATCTACCCTCCTCCGTACAACCCAAACTATAGCCAATGCCTCGCAACCATATAATATTGTTGGAACTACCATTCCTACAAACATACCCATTTTTCCTCACTGAAATAATGTTCTCTATTCCCACACATTCTTCATCACTCCAAGAACCTTCGCCCCCTCATGCACCCTATGACTCACTTCCATGATTCCATTTGCTGCTAAGTCCACTATCAGATATCAAAAACACTTCACTTCCTCAAATTTTTCTCCATTCAAACTTCCAACTAATTTGTCCCCTCAACCCTCCTGAACTTAATAACCTTGTTCTTATTCACATTTACTCTCAACTTTCTCCTTTCACACACTTTTTCAAACTCAGTCACCAAATTCTGCAGTTTCTCATTCGAATCAGCCACCAGTGCTGTATCATTGGCAAACAACAGCTGACTCAACTCCCTGGCCCTCTCATCTCCAACAGACTACATACTCACCCCTTTCTCTAAAGCTCTTGCATTCACATCCCTAACCATCCCATCCATAAACAAAATATACAACCATGGGGACATCATACACCCCTGCCACAGACTGACCTTCACTGGGAACCTATCACTCTCCTCTTCCTAATCTTACACAGGACTTACAACCTGTCATATGCCTTCTCCAGATCCATAAATGCCATATACAAATCCATCTGTTTCTCTGAGTATCTCACACACATTCTTCAAAGCAAACACTTGATAGAGTGATAGAGTGGCAGATATAGGGTGTTTTGGTCGAGGTGGTGTGCAAATTGAGAGGGTTAGGGAAAATGATTTGGTAAACAGAGAAGAGGTAGTAAAAGCTTTGTGGAAGATGAAAGCTGGCAAGGCAGCTGTATTGTTGACTGGTTGGTAAGGTTATTTAATGTATGTATGACTCATGGTGAGGTCCCTGAGGATTGGCGGAATGCTTGCAGAGTGCCACTGTACAAAGGCAAAGGAGATAAAAGTGAGTGCTCAAATTGCAGAGGTATAAGTTTGTTGAGTATTCCTGGGAAATTATATGGGAGGGTATTGAGTGAGAGGGTGAAGGCATGTACAAAGCATCAGACTGGGGAAGAGCAGTGTGGTTTCAGAAGTGGTAGAGGATGTGTGGATCAGGTGTTTGCTTTGAAGAATGTTTGTGAGAAATACTTAGAAAAGCAAATGGATTTGTATGTAGCATTTATGGATCCGGAGAAGGCATATGATAGAGTTGATAGAGATGCTCTGTGGAAGGTATTAAGAATATATGGTGTGGGAGATAATTTGTTAGAAGCAGTGAAAAGTTTTTATCAAGGATGTAAGGCATGTGTACATGTAGGAAGAGAGGAAAGTGACTGGTTCTTAGTGAATGTTGGTTTGCGGCAGGGGTGTGTGATGTCTCCATGGTTGTTTAATTTGTTTATGGATGGGGTTGTTAGGGAGGTGAATGCAAGAGTTTTGGAAAGAGAGGCAAGTATGCAGTCTGTTGTGGATGAGAGGGCTTGGGAAGTAAGTCAGTTGTTGTTTGCTGATGATACAGCGTTGGTGGCGGATCTGTGTGAGAAACTGCAGAAGCTGGTGACTGAGTTTGGTAAAGTGTGTGAAAGAAGAAAACTAAGAGTAAATGTGAGTAAGAACAAGGTTATTAGGTACAGTAGGGTTGAGGGACAAGTCAACTGGGAGGTAAATTTGAATGGAGAAAAACTTAAGGAAGATAAGTGTTTTAGATATCTGGGAGTGGATTTGGCAGCGGATGGAACCATGGAAGCGGAAGTGAATCATAGGGTGAGGGAGGGGGCAAAAGTTCTGGGAGCGTTGATGAATGTGTGGAAGTCGAGAACATTATCTTGGAAAGCAAAAATGGGTATGTTTGAAGGAATAGTGGTTCCAACAATGTTATATGGTTACGAGTCGTGGGCTATGGATAGAGTTGTGCGGAGGAGGGTGGATGTGCTGGAAATGAGATGTTTGAGGACAATGTGTGGTGTGAGGTGGTTTGATCGAGTAAGTAATGTAAGGGTAAGAGAGATGTGTGGTAATAAAAAGAGTGTGGTTGAGAGAGCAGAAGAGGGTGTTTTGAAATGGTTTGGGCACATGGAGACAATGAGTGAGGAAAGATTGACAAAGAGGATATGTGTGTCAGAAGTGGAGGGAAAGAGGAGAAGTGGGAGACCCAATTGGGGTGGAAAGATGGAGTGAAAAAGATTTTGAGTGATCGGGGCCTGAACATGCAGGAGGGTGAAAGGCGTGCAAGGAACGGAGTGAATTGGAACGATGTGGTATACCAGGGTTAGCGAGGTAGTGCAAGGAAACAGACGAAAGAATAGCCCAACCCACCCACATACACATGTACATACATACATGTCCACACACGCAAATATACATACCTATACATCTCAATGTATACATATATATATATACACACAGACATACACATACATACACATGTACATACTGTCTGCCCTTATTAATTCCCATCCCACCTCGCCACATATGAAATAACAACCCCCTCCCCCCTCATGTGTGCGAGGTAGCGCTAGGAAAGACAAAAAGGCCACATTCGTTCACACTCAGTCTCTAGCTGTCATGTAATAATGCCCGAAACCAGAGCTCCCTTTCCACATCCTGGCCCCACACAACTTTCCATGGTTTACCCCACACGCCTCACATGCCCTGATTCAATCCATTGACAGCATGTCTACCCCAGTATACCACATCGATCCAATTCACTCTATTCCTTGCCCGCCTTTCACCCTCCTGCACGTTCAGGCCCTGATCACTCAAAATCTTTTTCACTCCATCTTTCCACCTCCAATTTGGTCTCCCACTTCTCCTCGTTCCGTCCACCTCTGACACATATATCCTCTTGGTCAATCTTTCCTCACTCATTCTCTCCATGTGCCCAAACCATTTCAAAACACCCTCTTCTGCTCTCTCAACCACGCTCTTTTTATTTCCACACATCTCTCTTACCCTTACATTACTTACTCGATCAAACCACCTCACACCACATATTGTCCTCAAACATCTCATTTCCAGCACATCCACCCTCCTCCACACAACTCTATCCACAACCCACGCCTCGCAACCATACAACACTGTTGGAACCACTATTCCTTCAAACATACCCATTTTTGCTTTCCGAGATAAAGTTTTCGACTTCCACACATTCTTCAACGCTCCCAGAACTTTCGCCCCCTCCCCCACCCTATGATTCACTTCCGCTTCCATCCGCTGCCAAATCCACTCCCAGATATCTACAACACTTCACTTCCTCCAGTTTTTCTCCATTCAAACTTACCTCCCAGTTGACTTGACCCTCAATCCTACTGTACCTAAAAACCTTGCTCTTATTCACATTTACTCTCAACTTTCTTCTTTCACACACTTTACCAAACTCAGTCACCAACTTCTGCAGTTTCTCACATGAATCAGCCACCAGCGCTGTATCATCAGTGAACAACAACTGATTCACTTCCCAAGCTCTCTCATGCACAATAGACTGCATACTTGCCCCCCTTTCCAAAACTCTTGCATTCACCTCCCTAACAACCCCATCCATAAACAAATTAAACAACCATGGAAACATCACACACCCCTGCCGCAAACCTACATTCACTGAGAACCAATCACTTTTCCTCTCTTCCTACACGTACACATGCCTTACATCCTCGATAAAAACTTCTCACTGCTTCTAACAACTTACCTCCCACACCATATATTCTTAATACCTTCCACAAAGCATCTCTATCAACTCTATCATATGCCTTCTCCAGATCCATAAATGCTACATACAAATCCATTTGCTTTTCCAAGTATTTCTCACATACATTCTTCAAAGCAAACATCTGATCCACACATCCTCTACCACCTCTGAAACCACACTGCTCTTCCCCAATCTGATGCTCTGTACATGCCTTCACCCTCTCAATCAATACCCTCCCATATAATTTACCAGGAATACTCAACAAACTTACACCTCTGTAATTTGAGCACTCGCCTTTGTCCCCTTTGCCTTTGTACAATGGCACTATGCAAGCATTCCACCAATCCTCAGGCACCTCACCATGAATCATACATACAGTAAATAACCTTACCAACCAGTCAACAATACAGTCACCCCCTTTTTTAATAAATTCCACTGCAATACCATCAAACCTGCTGCCTTGCCGGCTTTCATCTTCCGCAAAGCTTTTACTACCTCTTCTCTGTTTACGAAATCATTTTCCCTAACCCTCTCACTTTGCACACCACCTCGACCAAAACACCCTGTATCTGCCACTCTATCATCAAAGACATTCAACAAACCTTCAAAATACTCACTCCATCTCCTTCTCACATCACCACTACTTGTTATCGCCTCCCCATTAGCCCCCTTCAAAGAAGTTCCCATTTGTTCCCTTGTCTTACGCACTTTATTTACCTCCTTCCAAAACATCTTTTTATTCTCCCTAAAATTTAATGATACACTCTCACCCCAACTCTCATTTGCCCTCTTTTTCACCTCTTGCACCTTTCTTTTGACCTCCTGCCTCTTTCTTTTATACATCTGCCACTCATTTTCATTATTTCCCTGCAAAAATCATCCAAATGCCTCTCTCTTCTCTTTCACTAATAATCTTACTTCTTCATCCCACTACTCACTACCCTTTCTAATCTGCCCACGTCCCACGCTTCTCACGCCACAAGCATCTTTTGCGCAAGCCATCACTGCCTTCCCTAAATACATCCCATTCCTCCCCCACTCCCCTTACCTCCTTTGTTCTCACCTTTTTCCATTCTGTACTCAGTCTCTGCTGGTACTTCCTCACACAAGTCTCCTTCCGAAGCTCACTTACTCTCACCATTCTCTTCACCCCAACATTCTCCCTTCTTTTCTGAAAACCTCTACAAATCTTCACCTTCGCCTCTACAAGATAATGACATCCCTCCAGTTGCATCTCTCAGCACATTAACATCCAAAAGTCTCTCTTTCGCGCGCCTATCAATTAACACGTAATCCAACAATGCTCTCTGGCAATCTCTCCTACTTACATACGTATACTTATGTATATCTCTCTTTTTAAACCAGGTATTCCCTGGTTACTACATCCATAACAAAATATTTTGTTAATTAATCCACCCTTGTGTATATTAAAGAAATGGGAATAACAACATAAGTGTTTTAGAACACTTCAATCAATGAAAAATGCGCAAGAAAGGAGTTAATATCTTCAGTTCTGAAATAGAAGTTACACAATACTATAATATAATAAAACACTTATTAAAGGATCAGATTCTTAATCCAAATATGTACACTAATACAATAGTTGGGTGATTTTTTTTTTTTTTTTGCTTTGTCGCTGTCTCCCGCGTTTGCAAGGTAGCGCAAGGAAACAGACGAAAGAAATGGCCCAACCCACCCCCATACACATGTATATATACATACACGTCACACACGCAAATATATTGGGTGGAGTATATAAACAGGAATGTAGCATATGCAGGAGTGACAGATTTGTGATCAGTGATCCTCAGATAGAGAGGAGTACAGCAAGGTACCTGCATATGGCAAATGCGGGACAATTTTCCTCTCTATTACAACATAGTGCAGTATCAATTTTTTGTGAAGAAACTGATTCTGTTCAATAAATTACTAGCTGGACAAATGCCAGCCTCGACTGGAGACACTTTCAGTATAGAGTGTCATTGTCTTCTCCCAGTTCCATTTCAAGTAATAGATGGTTGATGCAACATCATATTCATTACATTTTTTTTCACACTCAAGACCCTTTATGAAGCTTCTGTATAACTGCTATTTCTTGAGGACAGGAAGTGTAACACTTATATTTGGCAGGAGTGAATTCATCATAAGGGAGCAATCCCTTCTTGGAATTCCCGGAGGTCAAATTGTTTTAACTTATTCAGATAGAAAAGATCACTATACAAAATCTGGGGACTCAACTGAACAAGGAAGCTGACTCCATGGGTATAAAGTGCCTGATAGAGGCTCCATGGCCTGCTCAAATGATACAGAAATACAATTATTCTATGGCATTATTTGTATTTGCTTAGTTTCTTAATCATATTTTTTGCTTTATCTAGTGTTTTATACATTTTGTAGAAAATTACATGAACCATAAGTGTATGGGAGGGAAGAAAGAATTCTACCTCCATTTTTCCAGTGTGTTGTAGATGGCAACTAAGAGGGGTGGAAATGAGGGTTGGAAGCCCCTTTTTGTATTTCAATTTCTAAAAGAAGGAACGGAAGGAGGAGCAAAGGGAGAAGTGCATATCATCCTTGAAGGATCAGGCTCAGGCTAGGGTGTCTGAGTGGTATGAATGTAATTTAGATGACACAAAAGGGGAGATAGGTAGTATGCTTGAGGAAAGGTACTTTGATGTCCCAGCTGAGTAAAAGACAGCTCAAGGGTAAAGGTGAATAATGGTTTGGATATGCCTTAGGAGTAAAATCAGAGGTTGGTGGGAGGATAAAAGCTAAGGAATGGTTACCACTAATGATCAAGCAGGAGTTATGAGAATGTGTGAAAGCTTAGGGGAGTGAACTCCAGGCTAATGTGGGTAAAAATGAGAGTGGGCTGCGAGAGATGGGTGGTTATTAGTGCTTATGCACCTAACCATGAGTACGAGAATAATGATAGACAAGTGTTTTTGGATTAGGTGAGTGAGTGTGTCAAGTTTTGGTGCTAGAGATCAGGCAATTAATTAATGATGGACGGTTTGAATTGGGTATTCAGTGATGTGAATGGGAATACCTGGTTCAACAAGAGGGACATATATAAGCATACATAGACAAGTATGAAAGATGGTAAGAAGGCATAACCGGATTACATACAAATTAAAAGGCATGCAAAAAAGTCTGAAGAGACTCTTGGATGTGACTGTGTTGAGAGAGGCAGCTGATGGGATATCTGACCATTGCCTGGTAAAGGCAACAGTGAAAATCTGTAGGGACTTTTGGAAAAGAACAAAAATACAAGTGAGAAGAAGGTGGTGAAAGTGAGAGAACTTAGAAAACATATGTGAAGAAATAACAGGAAATAGAGTGAAGAGTGACAATAGGTGATGATAATCAAAACACAGGGAATGGGTGGGGAATGGGAGATATTTAGGGAGATAGTGCTTGCAAATGCACGAGTAATGTGTGGCATGCACAAGGTGGGAGGTGGGCAGATGATATTGGGTAGTGAGTCGGTGGGATGATGAAGTAAAGTTGCCTGTGAAAGAGAAAGGATGAGTATGGGTGATACTTGCAAGGAAGGAGTACAGATGATTGGGAGAGGTATAAGACAAAGTGGCAACAGCTCATGAGGAATGTGCAACAGTTGAAAAAGAGGGCAAATGAGAGTTGGGATTAGCAATTATCAGTAAACTTCAGGAGAATAAGAAGTCTTGGAAGGAGGTTAATAGTGTGAGAAAACAAAATAGGAACATCAGTGAAAGTGGCAAATAGGGGAAGTAGTAACAGTTGTGATGAGGTGAAGAGGAGATTGGGGAATGTGGGAAGTAAGAGAGTCATGGAAAATGGTTTGGTGAGAGATGTGGTGAAAGCCTTGCATACGAGAAAATGTGGCAAGGTAGCCGAAGTGGATGGAATTGCAGTTGAATTTCTTAAGAAAGAGGGGTGGGGTAACCATGTTTGTTGATTGGTTAGATATGATTTTTAATGCATGTATGGATCTTGATGATGTGTTTGGAGACTGGCAGAATGCACGTATAGTGCTATTGTATAAAGACATGGGGGACAAAGGCAAGTGTTCAAAATGCAGAGGTATGAACATACTGAGTGTACCTGTTAAGTTTCATGGAACAGACTGAGAGGTTGAAGGCTTGTACAGAGCATTAGACTAGTGAGGAACAATGTGGTTTTGGGAGTGGTAAAGGATATGTGGATAAGTAGGTCCTAGCGTAATACCAGGGCCCTTTCAGAAAGAGGTTCTTGGGTAATCGTAGTAAAACAAAACAAAAAAAAAAAAATACATGTACATACTTACTTTCTTCTCACTCAAGGAATCCTTTCTATCTTTATGAAAATCCTGCAATGCTCAGGATGCCAACCACATCCACCAGACAGGACCACACGTCATAAAAGAGAAGTGTATGTATCTATGTGGGGAGAGCTTAGGGCAATTGTGTAGTAAGTGCTCAGTGTTTTCACAGTGGTAGCTGCATCATGGGCATGATGAGTACTGGGATTTACTGAATCAGTAATTGTAGTAATGGAGGTACGACTGATGTAAAGACTGTAGACAGGTAAATGCTACTGTGCTTTTCTGGGCAGCATGGTTTCAGATGGGTGTATGTCTAGTAAGGCAGTGTTTAAGAGCGAGCTGGGAGGGCAGTCATTAAGAGCTTATTGGGTCATTTCGATGTAAATGTTTTGTAGGTTTCATGCTTGCTGATGGTGAGGGGGATTTGTGAGTTGTGGTTTATGAAATGTGAGACAAGAGTAGGATTTTGATTTCTACTTGGTGGTTGGTGATTAATTTTTGGGTGGTTTGGGTGGGAGGGGTCTGGCTTCGTAAAGAACTCCATCATGAGCTTGTTGAGGTGGAATTGTACTGGGAGGATCTTTGTTTCATTGTGTAGTGATGAATATTCATGGTTGCTTGGCAGCTGGTGACTGTTTTGAGTACTATATTTTGTGTGGCTTGCAGCTACATTTGTTATGAAAGCATGTTTCCCAAGAAGAAAGAACCAAAAGTATAGCAAACAGCATTTACTGTTTCATGATCCTGTAAAATTACTAAACCACTTGCATTCTCTCCATTGGCTGGCTGAACAGATCTACTACAATAGTCAACAAAGATTTTGTCCCAAAATAAATATATGTTTCTTACGTATTTTTGCATGCTGAATCCAAATATGGTTTCAGAATTTCTCTATCACCCATATTTTTTGTTTCAGCATACTCGCACATCATTACATACAGTATAAAGATACCAGTCCTCTGCGGAGCATTTGAAACAAAAAGTTTGACAAACACAGCTATTTTCATTGTTTAAGTGCAACAGCTTCTCTTTGAAAGCACAAACCTAGATAAATGAGTCACCAGGGGCCTGCAGAAACATGACTGTGCCCAACAAGAAATGTAGGTTTCTTGTCTCACACCCCATAGCCACTGCTGCCCTAGATTGCAAGATGTTAGACTGTGTCAGGTCAGGTCTATGTGTAACAATGTATCATAACTTGTTATAGAATTGCCCAAAAAATAAGTGTGTCTTGTATCATGTCTCTACAGTCATAAAGGAAAGAGACCTCCTGGTTTGAAATCTTACCTGGAATGTAGAATGTGGAATACTGAACTTCAAATGTTAAGGAAAGAGTTTGTACCCGATTAATGTGCTTTGTTATCTTGTACTTTTATTTCTTGTATTATGTGTAGATTTAACCCTGGTGTCTCCTTTCATCCCATAACATTAAGATAGTAAGATAGTTAAGATAGTTAAGATAGTGTGAGTAACAAAAACTGACGACCCTGCTTGGATAGTAACAAGTAATTGGCATCCTCACCAGGAAGTCGTAACATATAATTGGCGACATTGCCAGGATTTCATAACAGCATTTCTTTTGTTGTAAAGTGGGTGACCAGGATAAAAGCTGGGCCCCCATATTTGTTGTCACATGTGTAAGGCTTCTCATAGCACAGGCAAAAGGTTCATGCTGTATGCTTTTTGCCATTCCTATCGTTTGGAGAGAACCCAAAGATCACGCTTCGGATTGCTACTTCTGCCTGACAAATATAAATGGTGTAACATGAAAATTCAAGCATACAATTAAATATCCTAATTTCTCATCTGCTATGAGGCCAGTACCTCACAGTCAGGAATGACATGCACCAGAGCCTCCAAGAAACATAACACTGAGTGATGATGAGTCTGGTGATGAGAAAGTAGACCAATTCAAGTGAACAACGTTTGTTGAGTCAAAGAGATTTTAATGATCTCTTCTGCGGTTTAAATTTGTCTAAGAAGCCGAACATTTGGGTTATAGGTTAAAGTACCGGAATCTTCTCCAGAATGAAACTAAAGTTTGTTTTTCTTGTGATCACCAGGTTATTTTCATAGAATTTTTCTCCCTTGAAGATGATCTGCTGTTTTGTCATGATGTTCACTCTGCTGTTAAGGACGCACTTGGCCACGATATAACACATATGAGCAGTGCTTGTTTAATTACTCATCAAAAGTAAGCTTAAAAGTGGTTCTACTCAACAGAAATAAGTTCCCCTCCATTCCTCTGGCTCATGCAGCTAACATGAAGGAATAGCAAGATAACACGAAGCTTCTTTTGGAAAAAAATAAGTATGGGGACTTCAAGTGGAATGTATGCAGTGACCTAAAGGTTGTGGCACTTTTACTCAGATTGCAACTTGGTTACACAAAGTTCAGTTGTTTCCTCTGTGAGTGGAACAGCTGGGACAACAAAAATCATTATGCAAGGAAAGTTTGGCCAAAACAAACATCACTGAATCCACTGAAGAAGGATGTCATTAATCCTCCTCTTGTTGATCCTGAGAAAATTTATCTGCCTCCTTTGCACATTAAGCTCAGGTTGGTGAAGAACTTCCTTAAAGGTATGGATAAAACTGGCCATGGATTGAGGAATATATTCCCAAAATCAGTGATGCAAAAATCGAGGGTATTTTTGTGGAACAACAGACCAGGGAATTGCTTTGAGATAAAAACTTTGATGAAGAGCTAAACAAAGTTGAAAAATTGCATGGCTGTCATTTAAGAGACTTTGCAAAGATTTTTTAGGAATCACAGATCAGAAAACTACTGTGATGTTGCAAAAGATTTATTGACCATATAAAGCTCTGGGGTGCAATACGAGTCTAAAAATTCACTTTTTGGACTTGCACTTAGACTCTTTCCAAGAAAATCTTAAGCCAGTCAGTGATGAGCCCAGTGAAAGACTTCACCAGGACATTTTGGACATGGAAAAGCAATACCAAAGAAAGTGGAACCCCTATATGTTGACAGATTCCTGCTGGACACTAAGGAGGGATGTTCCCAAGGCTAAATATAGCCAAAAATCGTACACTTCTACATCTTGGAGTAATTTTTGAAGTGTAATTCCTGCCTTATTTATGAATGAGTAATATACACTTATTGTAAATTGAATTGCTAACACTTAAAAACCGTGCCCAACAGAAAAATCCAAAAACATTCAAATTCAGCATAAAAAGTTCTACAAGACCTTTCTATTTCAGTCCGTGAGACAAAAAAAAAAAAAGGTTAAAATTTGTTAACCAGCATTATCAGTAACTCCAGTTCATATTAGTATGCACATTTTGTAGGAAATAGTTAAACACGACTGAGATACTCAGCCCCAATCCCACAGTATGGCAAAGGGTAGGGATACATAATTCCCTCGCACATACTTGTTAACCTGCTACCTTTTATCATGACCATTTTCAAGATGGTAACTAAGATAATGCAAAATAGTAGGAATCTGCTGTGCATCATCAGCTTCAACACATACCGAGAACAAACTTTAAAAATGTTTGCAAAAAAATTCCATAAAAGATCTACATCAAGTGTAACTAGGTAATACAAAAAAAATCATATGACCTACCTTTCTCTGGCATTGTTAGCTTGGCGACGTTCTTTCTCTCTCAACGCTTTAGTCTCAGGGTCTGTACATTCTTCATCCTCCGTGCTGGAACCAGAACTATGGAGCGTCAGTATAATGAGCCTTTAATAATTTCTTTAAAAACTATGTCAAATATCACCTAATTTTACGTTTATCATCTATGACTTAACCTCAAAACACATTTCCTTAAATCTTACTGCCTTTCTCTCTTAAGCATGATAACATCAGGAACAAATAAATAATTGCCACATTTGAAAACATCCAATCTCTTGCTGTCATGTATGATATCCCAAAACTAGAGCCTAACATTCACAGCCAAACCCACTGGAACACTCCACAGATCACTGTAACTGCTTCATATGTCATGGTTCAGCCCTGTGACAATATTTTGCCTCCCATATACCACATTGATCCAATTCATCATATCAAAAGCAAGCCTCCTATCCCCCTGATTGTTGAGGTTCCATTAACCCAAAGCCTCCTTAACTCCGCTGTCCCACCTCCTTGGTTTCCCCTTCCCTCTTGCTCTCACCGATTCTGACAAAGATCCTCTCCATAAACTATATCATATGATTCTGGTCTGTCTTCTCAATCAGGCTGTGCTTATTACCTCGTCCCTTTCTGATATTCATTCTTTACATGATCAACAATCTTACCAAACTATCTGTCTCTCTCTCTCTGATGCCTGTTCTCTGTAAAATTTCTCAAAGGGGTGGCTTCAACAAAAGAGTCTCCATAACTGGCAAACTCCCCAAAGCCTCCTTAACTCCGCTGTCCCACCTCCTTGGTTTCCCCTTCCCTCTTGCTCTCAACGATTCTGACAAAGATCCTCTCCATGAACTATATCATAAGATTCCGGTCTGTCTTCTCAATCAGGCTGTGCTTATTACCTCGTCCCTTTCTGATATTCATTCTTTACATGATCAACAATCTTACCAAACTATCTGTCTCTCTCTCTCTGATGCCTGTTCTCTGTAAAATTTCTCAAAGGGGTGGCTTCAACAAAAGAGTCTCCATAACTGGCAAACTCCACTGTTGCTTCTTAACCTTTAGTGCCTCAACCTTAACAAGTCACTAGCTGAAGACAACTCTAGTCCAGTGTTTCCAGAGGCTCCTACCTGATGTTCCTACTGACCACGTCTACCTAATACTCCTGTTTCATGTTCCAACCAACTACTTCTAATGTTCCTACATGTTACCTCCATTTATTGCTTCAGCCATTTTGCAACTTAGCTGGTGTGGGAAATGGTGATCAAGTATAAACAATTTTGCTAAAAAGCAAGGTAAATGCATAGCCCTCACCACAGGAAAATCTATTTACAAAAAATGAGCTGAGCGAGTTAAGTGTTGTCAAGTGTTATGTGCAACAAGGAGAGATTGTATGTTTGAGGAAAGACATGCCAGCAGTCCATGTGTGGGTCAGGGAGAAAAGAAGATAGCTACCTGGGTCAGAGGAGAGCAACTTGACAACTACTGAAGTGCTGACTCCCTATGCAGCCATCACTAATCCTCCTAATACCCAGGTGGGTAGTACTGGTGATATACCTCCCTGGTTGGAGGCTGCCTACCAAATACTATCCACTGATTAATGCTCCTCACACCAGATATCATCCTTAGGTATCTAATATTCAACACACTCAACCTCTACCTTTCTCTGGCATTCAAGGCCTAAAATTCGCTTCACAACCATACAACACTGTGTGAACTATTATACCTAAAACACCTAACTTTGCCTTTACAGATACTGACCTCTTCTTTTCTCTTTCCAGCTCAAACACATGCCTTACAATCCAGGTAAAACTTCCTCACTACATTATATAACTTTCAATTTACTCCATACATTCATATCACCTTTCTCAAGGCATCTCTGTCCATCATCTCACATTTTCTCCAGATCCATACATATCACATACAAACTCCTTCTCCAAGTGTTTCTAACAAACATTCTTCAATGCAAACATATATTCCACACCCAAACTCCTAATTAAATGCTCTGTGAATGCCACCACCTTCTCAATCACTACTCTCCCTCTTACATTACCAGGTTTATTCAAGATTTTTTCTTAATTACTTTTCCTGCCTGAACAAGGAATAGGAAAAATTCAAAATGAACAAAGAACTATGACCAAAGGTCTCAACTGCACACATGCATATTCAAGCTGTAATGTATAATGTACTGGTACGTGAACTAACCATCCAAAGCCATACCCCACAAACTATTCTATGGCTTATCCTGAGAGCTTCAAATGCCCCAATCCCGCTCACCTATGCTATGTTGTCCCAATACATGGCATTGACCCAATTAATCTTACCCCATGTATGAATCTCATCCTCCAGAATATTTGGGCCCTAGTATCCCCACGGGATTCTAAATTCTACCCCTCCATCTCTTTGTAGGTCTCCTCGTCCAACCTACTCCCTCCACTTCTGACATGTAGATTCTCAAGACTTTCTTTCTTCACTCATCCTCTTCATTTTTATATTTTTTTTTATTATACTTTGTCGCTGTCTCCCGCGTTTGCGAGGTAGCGCAAGGAAACAGACGAAAGAAATGGCCCAACCCCCCCCCCCATACACATGTATATACATACGTCCACACACGCAAATATACATACCTACACAGCTTTCCATGGTTTACCCCAGACGCTTCACATGCCTTGATTCAATCCACTGACAGCACGTCAACCCCGGTATACCACATCGCTCCAAATCACTCTATTCCTTGCCCTCCTTTCACCCTCCTGCATGTTCAGGCCCCGATCACACAAAATCTTTTTCACTCCATCTTTCCACCTCCAATTTGGTCTCCCTCTTCTCCTCGTTCCCTCCACCGCCGACACATATATCCTCTTGGTCAATCTTTCCTCACTCATTCTCTCCATGTGCCCAAACCACTTCAAAACACCCTCTTCTGCTCTCTCAACCACGCTCTTTTTATTTCCACACATCTCTCTTACCCTTACGTTACTCACTCGATCAAACCACCTCACACCACACATTGTCCTCAAACATCTCATTTCCAGCACATCCATCCTCCTGCGCACAACTCTATCCATAGCCCACGCCTCGCAACCATACAACATTGTTGGAACCACTATTCCTTCAAACATACCCATTTTTGCTTTCCGAGATAATGTTCTCGACTTCCACACATTCTTCAAGGCCCCCAGAATTTTCGCCCCCTCCCCCACCCTATGATCCACTTCTGCTTCCATGGTTCCATCCGCTGCCAGATCCACTCCCAGATATCTAAAACACTTAACTTCCTCCAGTTTTTCTCCATTCAAACTCACCTCCCAATTGACTTGACCCTCAACCCTACTGTACCTAATAACCTTGCTCTTATTCATATTTACTCTTAACTTTCTTCTTCCACACACTTTACCGAACTCAGTCACCAGCTTCTGCAGTTTCTCACATGAATCAGCCACCAGCGCTGTATCATCAGCGAACAACAACTGACTCACTTCCCAAGCTCTCTCATCCCCAACAGACTTCATACTTGCCCCTCTTTCCAAAACTCTTGCATTTACCTCCCTAACAACCCCATCCATAAACAAATTAAACAACCATGGAGACATCACACACCCCTGCCGCAAACCTACATTCACTGAGAACCAATCACTTTCCTCTCTTCCTACACGTACACATGCCTTACATCCTCGATAAAAACTTTTCACTGCTTCTAACAACTTTCCTCCCACACCATATATTCTTAATACCTTCCACAGAGCATCTCTATCAACTCTATCATATGCCTTCTCCAGATCCATAAATGCTACATACAAATCCATTTGCTTTTCTAAGTATTTCTCACATACATTCTTCAAAGCAAACACCTGATCCACACATCCTCTACCACTTCTGAAACCACACTGCTCTTCCCCAATCTGATGCTCTGTACATGCCTTCACCCTCTCAATCAATACCCTCCCATATAATTTACCAGGAATACTCAACAAACTTATACCTCTGTAATTTGAGCACTCACTCTTATCCCCTTTGCCTTTGTACAATGGCACTATGCACGCATTCTGCCAATCCTCAGGCACCTCACCATGAGTCATACATACATTAAATAACCTTACCAACCAGTCAACAATACAGTCACCCCCTTTTTTAATAAATTCCACTGCAATACCATCCAAACCTGCTGCCTTGCCGGCTTTCATCTTCCGCAAAGCTTTCACTACCTCTTCTCTGTTTACCAAATCATTTTCCCTAACCCTCTCACTCTGCACACCACCTCGACCAAAACACCCTATATCTGCCACTCTATCATCAAACACATTCAACAAACCTTCGAAATACTCACTCCATCTCCTTCTCACATCACCACTACTTGTTATCACCTCCCCATTTGCGCCCTTCACTGAAGTTCCCATTTGCTCCCTTGTCTTACGCACTTTATTTACCTCCTTCCAGAACATCTTTTTATTCTCCCTAAAATTTAATGATACTCTCTCACCCCAACTCTCAATTGCCCTTTTTTTCACATCTTGCACCTTTCTCTTGACCTCCTGTCTCTTTCTTTTATACATCTCCCACTCAATTGCATTTTTTCCCTGCAAAAATCGTCCAAATGCCTCTCTCTTCTCTTTCACTAATACTCTTACTTCTTCATCCCACCACTCACTACCCTTTCTAATCAACCCACCTCCCACTCTTCTCATGCCACAAGCATCTTTTGCGCAATCCATCACTGATTCCCTAAATACATCCCATTCCTCCCCCACTCCCCTTACTTCCATTGTTCTCACCTTTTTCCATTCTGTACTCAGTCTCTCCTGGTACTTCCTCACACAGGTCTCCTTCCCTTCATATGTTTGAATAATTTGTAGAAGACCTAGACTCCTTACTACCACACCTCTCTCTTGCACTGTCATTCCTCACACAATCAATCCACCTTACATAAGCTTATTGCTTTCTGGCATTTCATTTCCAATTCAACCATCCTCTTCCTCTCTTTTATGTTTAATGTCCTATAACGTGCATAAGACAAGAGAACAAATGGGAACATTGGTGAAGGGGGCAAATGGGGAGGTAATAACAAGTAGTAATGAAGTAAGAAGGAGATGGAGTGAGTATTTTGAAGGTTTGTTGAATGTGTTTGATGATAGAGCGGCTGGTATAATGTGTTTTGGTCGGGGTGGTGTGTGAAGTGAGAGGGTCAGGGAGAATGGTTTGGTAAACAAATAAGAGGTAGTGAAAGCTTTGCAGAAGATGAAAGCCTGCAAGGCAGCGGGTTTGGATGGTATTGTAGTGTAATTTTTTAAAAAAGGGGGTGACTGTGTTGTTGATTGGTTGGTAAGGATATTCAATGTATCTATGGATCATGGTGAAGTGCCTGAGGATTGGCAGAATGCATGCATAAAGCCATTGTACAAAGGCAAAGGAGATAAAGGTGAGTGTTCAAATTAAAGAGGCATAAGTTTGTTGAGTATTCCTGGGAAATTATATGGGAGGGTACTGATTGAGAGGGTCAAGGCAGGTACAGAGCATCAGATTGGGGAAGAGTAGTGTGGTTCCAGAAATGGTAGAGGATGTACAGATCAGGTGTCTGCTTTGAAGGATGTATCCGAGAAATGCTTAGAAAACAGATGGATTTGCATGCAGCATTTATGGATTTGGAGAAGGCATATGATAGGGTTGATAGAGATGCTTTGTGGAAGGTTTTAAGAGTATATGGTGCGGGAGGTAAGTTGCTAGAAGCAGTGAAAAGTTTTCATCAAGGATGTAAGGCATGTGTTCGAGTAGGAAAAGAGGAAAGTGATTGGTTCCCCAAGAATGTCGGTTTGCGGCAAGGGTGCGTGATGTGTCCATGGCTGTTTAATTTGTCTATGGACGAGGTGGTTAGGGAGGTGAATGCAAGAGTTTTGGAGAGAAGGGCAAGTATTCAGTGTATTTTGGATGTGAGGGCCTTGGGAAGCGAGTCAGTTGTTCGCTGATGATACAGAACTGGCGGCTGATTTGGGTGAGACACTGCAGAGGTTGGTGGCCGTGTTTGGTAAAGTGTGTGAAAGGAGAAAGTTGAGAGTAAATTAGGTTCAGTAGGGTGGAGGGACAAGTTAATTGGGAGGTAAGTTTGAATGGAGAAAAACTGGTGGAAATGAGGTGATTTAGATATCTGGGAATGGACTTAGCAGCGGATGGAACCATGGAAGCGGAAATGAGTCACAGGGTGGGGGAGGGGGCGAAGGTTCTGGGAGCATAGAAGGCGAGAATGCTATCTCAAAAAGCAAAAATGGGTATGTTTGAAAGAATAGTGGTTCCAACAATATCATATGGTCGCAAGGCGTGGGCTATAGATAGGGTTGTACTGAGGAGGGTGGATGTGTTGGAAATGAAATGTTTGAGGACAATAAGTGATGTGAGGTGGTTTGATCGAGTAAGTAATGTAAGGGTAAGAGAGATGTGTGGTAATAAAGAGAGTGTGGTTGAGAGAGCAGAAGAGAGTGTTTTGAAATGGTTTGGACACATTGAGAGAATGAGTGAGGAAAGATTTGACAAAGAGAATAAATGTGTCAGAGGTGGAGGGAAGAAGTGGGAGACCAAACTGGAGGTGGAAGGATGGAGTGAAAAAGATTTTGGGTGATTGGGGCCTGAATATGCAGGAGGGTGAAAGGCGTGCTAGGAATAGAGTGAATAGCAACGATGTGGTATACCGAGGTCAACGTGCTGTCAATGGACTGAACCAGGGCATGTGAAGTGTCTGGGGTAAACCATGGAAAGTTTTGTGGGGCCTGGATATGGAAAGGGAGCTGTGGATTTGGTGCATTACACATGACATGTAAACGAATGTGGCCTTTGTTGTCTTTTCCTAATGCTACCTCGCACGTGCGCGGGGGATGGGGGGGTGCCATTTTATATGTGGCGGGGTGGCGATAGGAATGGATGAAGGCAGCAAGTATGAATATGTGCATGTGTATATATGTATATGTATGTATATGGTGAAATGTATAGGTATGTATATGTGCATGTGTGGGCGTTTATGTATATACATGTGTATGTGGGTGGGTAAGGCTATTCTTTCATCTGTTCCCTTGCGCTGTCTCGCTAACGTGGGAGACAGCAACAAAGTATAATAATGAGTAGTTGGACCATTCTTCATCTGTTTCCTTGCGCTACCTTGCTGACGCGGGAAACAGCAATTAAGTATAATATAAATAGTCCTATAACCATATCCATACAGTAGTGAGAGATTGTATGTCAAACATACCCATCTTTTCCCTAAAAGACCAAAACCTCTCCTTCAAGCTCCTTAATGCCCCATCTACCCTGTGTTGTTACATCTATTCTCAAGTAAAGAGCACTCCATTTTGCTCCTGGTCCTCTCAATTCAAAATTACACCCAAACCGTTTTGGGTACCATTACCCTAAATTTTGTTTACATTTACTCTAACTTTCTCATTTTACACACTTTCCAAACTCTGTCACCAGCTTTTGGAGTTTTTGGAGTCTGCTGCAAACAGCAAATGATTCACTTCCCATGACTCTCCATACACCACATATACCATACACCTGCCTATGCTTTAAGAGCCCTCCATTTTTTACTTACCTCACCACTCTATCCACAAACACATTAAACAACCTTGACTACATCCTGAATCCTTGACACAGACCTGCCTTCATTGTAAATCACTCATAACCCTTCCGTCATATTCATCCACATGCCTTACTTTCCTAATAAAAACCCCTTGCTGCAGTTAGTAACTTTCCATCTACCTGTGTAGCACTTTCTACAAGGCCTCTATATAGGTCTCTGAAACCACATGTTCCTTCCCAATCAGATATTCTGTGTGTGCCACCATCCCCTCAAACAAATATTTCTAATAAACCTAACCAATTATATTCTCAACAGAATCCAAGCATCCAGTTTTGTCCCCAATTCCTTTATATAAGGACATTATTTGAGCTTTTTACCAGTCCTCAGGCCATGCAAACATCGAACAGCATGACTCACCCATGAACAACAGCTGTCTTCAGAAACTCGAATGAAATTCAATCCATTCCTGCTGCATCAACACACTTCATACGCAAGGCTTTCACTACCTCCTCTCTCTTCACTATACCAATCACCATGACTCTCATTCCACATGCCACCCTTTCCAAACACATATATGCCTCACTATCTAAATGATATTACTGGACGTATTACTGGACTCTGCCTTCTTAAGATTACACTATGAATGAAATGTCACATTTGGAGAGGCTGTTTCACTGTCTTTAAATGAAAAGAGCACAATCATCAAAGAACTTTTCACTCCAAAGGAGTCCATCATCTCCGTGCTACTGATAGTAGTGCAGCCTTGGAGCTACAGAAACCCTATAATAGGGGGACTGGGGTTAAGCAATAAAATAAAACATTTTACAATCCTTCAAAATGCTCACTTGATCTCTTTTTCACCTCACTTTGCTGATAGCACTTACCTATCTGCTTCCCTACTATTATTCCCATTTGTTCTCTTCCTCTCTCCACACAATTCACCTTCTGAATCAATTTCTTTTTATATGTGAACAATTTCTTATTATATATAAAGTTTATCGATAATATCTCATTCCATCTCTCATTAGACCTTTTTTCACCTCCTGTACTTCTCTCTTAGCCTCCTGCTGCCTTCTAATGTACTCTCACAATTACTCACTCCTTTACTGAAGATGCTGTCCATATATCCCAGTCTTTTCTTTCACTATCAATTCACTTTTCTAATCTAACTACTAATTACCCTTTCTCATCTACCTAACTCACAACTTCTGCATGCCAAATACTTTATTGGCACACAAAAGCAATGCTTGTCTAAATATCTTTCATGACTCTCACCCCCCCTTGTTTCATTTACTCTCACCCTGTGCCATTACTTTATGCAATCTCTCTTGATATCTCTGCACATAAACCTATCTTCAAGCTCACTTCTTTTCATCACTTCTAAAAATGTCATTTCCTCATATTCTAAAACCACAAAAAGCTTTCACACTCATCCCTACCAAGAAATGATCAATCCTCCACCCGCAACCTTTTCAACTCACCAACATCCAACAACCACTCCTTTATGTTCTTGTCAAATTAGCACATATTTCAATAATGCCTGTTGTTTGTTAATCCCACTCTTCCACATATGCTTATGTATCCTTTTCTAAAAACAAAATATTCCCAGTAACACTTCCACTCCTGTTTTTGAAAAGTGACAATCAATGGCAGGGAAGGATTCCATCCCTTTCTTAGTTGTCTCTTATGACATATAGGAGATATGTGGGTAATTTTCTTATTCTCCTATACACTGTGATAAAGAAAAAGTGTGATTTAAGTTGTTAAATGGTACATGGGAAATGTATAAAAATTCTGTCTGCGGAGTGAGTTCCCCCAAACCTCTCGTATATGAGGCAGAAAAAGGAAATACAGTGGCCTGGGTTTGGGAGAGAACATGTAAGCCACTGCAGTGTTGGCTCACTGCACTCTTATCACTCTTATTCCCAACAACCACGAGGTAACACCTTCTTAGTCAGTGTCTGCATAGCATCAACTAACTGTACAGACATAAGGAGGGCAAGAGCACAGAAAGACTAACTGAAGATCTACAAGTCAGAAACCAAGCAGATGGATGGATGAAGTTAGAGAAACTTTGACAAGGGTATTGGGGTCTGAACATTCAGGAGGGTGAGGGACTTACATGGGACAGATTGACTTGGATTCATGTGATAGACAGGAGGCAGTGTGCTGCCAAGAAGTAGTCAACCATGGAATAGTCAAAGACCGGACTGTGCATGGTATGTCATGTTTTCAATTAATCATACATGACAATTAGAGTGGATTTGTGCATAGGAGGCCATTGTCTGTCTGTTCCTGATTGTATCTCACTATGGTGAGCAAAGCAATTGTGAAAATAGGCCAATCACCAAACAACCGACTTTCAGTTTACAATTTGACAAGCTTTTCCCAAGTTTCATTTACCCCAGGGACACCAGGTCCCTCAATTATAACCTCAACTGCCACATCACCCACTCTTCCATTCAGATTCCCTATCAACAACCTGATTTCTTCCATCCTAAAGTACACACTAAGTTTCTTCTAAAATGCACTCCTTCATTTTGCAAGAAGTAAATTCAATGAAGATGAACATAGAAAGCTTACAAGAAGAAAGCCAACCAAACAGAAAAATCTTATGTACTTAAAGTCATTAAAACATTACTGAAAAGTATTATCTGGATCATGATTAATAATTAAATGGAAAAATCTTATCATCTCTTCATAGGCTTAAATGAAGATACAATGTTGTTTCGAAATTTCAAATTGTACATCAGGAAATCTAAACAAACGAGCAACATGGACATTTCTACATATGCCCAATTTTGCCTAAACAATAATGAGAAAATTAACTCATAAAGCATGTGAGATGGGACAAACACAATGAAGGCCTAAAATCATAAAACACCAAAAATAAGACTTACTTATAAAATCATGAACTTAATTTCATTCAGTACATACCAAAGAATAATTAAATGGTGTTCCAGAATATTGGCCTCTAATTGCACCCAACTCAGCATGCACAAATAAAAATACCACTACCTGCGAGAGCGTTTGCCACCCTTTGTTCCCGCTGGCATAGTTCCCGCAACAGTAGTTGTAGGAAGGTGTGAGCTTGACAAATCCTCTGTCTTTACTTCCAACTTCTCTTTTACTCCTTCACCTAGGCCTGAAACACAACATATTTCCATTCTTTTATAATCTTATGTTAATATCGGCATTTTTCATTCTATTGCAATACTTATCAATCATTTCCTACGCTTAATGTTAAGTGGTTTCAGCAAAAATCTGTCTTTACTTCCCCTTACTCATCTACTCCTACACCTAGGCTAACAGCAAAATACATCCTTTCTCATAACAAGATTATGGTTTTTATCTAGAACACAATATCCTAGATTTCATGAAGAGCAGTTCATGCACTTATGTACAAATACTTGGGTAACTTCTGATCTACAATAGGTATGGGATACTTATACTCAAATTCATTTTAATGTAATACTTTAAATATTTAAATATTTTAAATATGTGAATAAGAGCAAGGTTATTAGGTACAGTAGGGTTGAGGGTCAAGTCAATTGGGAAGTGAGTTTGAATGGAGAAAAACTGGAGGAAGTGAAGTGTTTTAGATATCTGGGAGTGGATCTGTCAGCGGATGGAACCATGGAAGCGGAAGTGGATCATAGGGTGGGGGAGGGGGCGAAAATTTTGGGAGCCTTGAAAAATGTGTGGAAGTCGAGAACATTATCTCGGAAAGCAAAAATGGGTATGTTTGAAGGAATAGTGGTTCCAACAATGTTGTATGGTTGCGAGGCGTGGGCTATGGATAGAGTTGTGCGCAGGAGGATGGATGTGCTGGAAATGAGATGTTTGAGGACAATGTGTGGTGTGAGGTGGTTTGATCGAGTAAGTAACGTAAGGGTAAGAGAGATGTGTGGAAATAAAAAGAGCGTGGTTGAGAGAGCAGAAGAGGGTGTTTTGAAATGGTTTGGGCACATGGAGAGAATGAGTGAGGAAAGATTGACCAAGAGGATATATGTGTCGGAGGTGGAGGGAACGAGGAGAAGAGGGAGACCAAATTGGAGGTGGAAAGATGGAGTGAAAAAGATTTTGTGTGATCGGGGCCTGAACATGCAGGAGGGTGAAAGGAGGGCAAGGAATAGAGTGAATTGGAGCGATGTGGTATACAGGGGTTGACGTGCTGTCAGTGGAGTGAATCAAGGCATGTGAAGCGTCTGGGGTAAACCATGGAAAGCTGTGTAGGTATGTATATTTGCGTGTGTGGACGTGTGTATGTACATGTGTATGGGGGGGGGCCATTTCTTTCGTCTGTTTCCTTGCGCTACCTCGCAAACGCGGGAGACAGCGACAAAGTATAAAAAAAAAAAAAAAAAAAAAACTTTAAATATTTGTACTGTAAAATTCTTTAATACAATGATCTGTAGCTAAGAAACTCCCTATAGTTTAGAAAGAATTTGACCTAGTTCAGCAAACTTTCTTTTCTATGGTTCAGAAAACTGCCAATTGCCATGGTTGTCTGGATAGTCCAAGGTTAGCAACTGTATCCAGTGAATTGTATCTACATACAAGTTTAATTGTATCTACATACAAATTTACATGTGAGTACACTTTTAGGTTTGCATTCTTGTAATTTCCTGCAAAATGTATTAAAACAATATACAAAATAATTATCAATACTAAGAAACTATGCAAAAAAAAAAAAAAAAAAATAGTGTATAACTGAAGAAGAGATTGGTACCTCATGAGGTCAGCCACTGTTGGCTATTAAAACAGTGGGCATAGGCCCAATGCACTGGCTTGTTTTTGTACATTCACGTATATTTATGTACATGTTACCTTTACAGTTTGTGTAATTTACTGTAAAATTTAATAAAAAAATATGAAAAACAATCATTAAGACAAAGAAACTAAGCAAAAATAGAGAATGCTATCTTATAATCCTAGAGGAGATTGCTCCCTCACAATGAGTTCAGCAATGGTCGGGCATTGTAACATTGGGGCACACAGCTAACATAGCAACTCATTCTTTTGGATGTTAATGTGCTGAGAGGTGCAACTGGAGGGATGTCTGATCATTATCTTGTGGAGGCTAAGGTGAAGATTTGTATGGGTTTTCAGAAAAGAAGAGTGAATGTTGGGGTGAAGAGGGTGGTGAGAGTAAGTGAGCTTGAGAAGGAGACCTGTGTGAGGAAGTACCAGGAGGGACTGAGTACAGAATGGAAAAAGGTGAGAACAATGGAAGTAAGGGGAGTGGGGGAGGAATGGGATGTATTTAGGGAATCAGTGATGGATTGCGCAAAAGATGCTTGTGGCATGAGAAGAGTGGGAGGTGGGTTGATTAGAAAGGGTAGTGAGTGGTGGGATGAAGAAGTAAGAGTATTAGTGAAAGAGAAGAGAGAGGCATTTGGACGATTTTTGCAGGGAAAAAAGTGCAATTGAGTGGGAGATGTATAAAAGAAAGAGACAGGAGGTCAAGAGAAAGGTGCAAGAGGTGAAAAAAAGGGCAAATGAGAGATGGGGTGAGAGAGTATCATTAAATTTTAGGGAGAATAAAAAGATGTTCTGGAAGGAGGTAAATAAAGTGCGTAAGACAAGGGAGCAAATGGGAACTTCAGTGAAGGGCGCAAATGGGGAGGTGATAACAAGTAGTGGTGATGTGAGAAGGAGATGGAGTGAGTATTTCGAAGGTTTGTTGAATGTGTTTGATGATAGAGTGGCAGATATAGGGTGTTTTGGTCGAGGTGGTGTGCAAAGTGAGAGGGTTAGGGAAAATGACTTGGTAAACAGAGAAGAGGTAGTGAAAGCTTTGCGGAAGATGAAAGCCGGCAAGGCAGCAGGTTTGGATGGTATTGCAGTGGAATTTATTAAAAAAGGGGGTGACTGTATTGTTGACTGGTTGGTAAGGTTATTTAATGTATGTATGACTCATGGTGAGGTGCCTGAGGATTGGCGGAATGTGTGCATAGTGCCACTGTACAAAGGCAAAGGGGATAAGAGTGAGTGCTCAAATTACAGAGGTATAAGTTTGTTGAGTATTCCTGGTAAATTATATGGGAGGGTATTAATTGAGAGGGTGAAGGCATGTACAGAGCATCAGATTGGGGAAGAGCAGTGTGGTTTCAGAAGTGGTAGAGGATGTGTGGATCAGGTGTTTGCTTTGCAGAATGTATGTGAGAAATACTTAGAAAAGCAAATGGATTTGTATGTAGCATTTATGGATCTGGAGAAGGCATATGATAGAGTTGATAGAGATGCTCTGTGGAAGGTATTAAGAATATATGGTGTGGGAGGAAAGTTGTTAGAAGCAGTGAAAAGTTTTTATCGAGGATGTAAGGCATGTGTACGTGTAGGAAGAGAGGAAAGTGATTGGTTCTCAGTGAATGTAGGTTTGCGGCAGGGGTGTGTGATGTCTCCATGGTTGTTTAATTTGTTTATGGATGGGGTTGTTAGGGAGGTAAATGCAAGAGTTTTGGAAAGAGGGGCAAGTATGAAGTCTGTTGGGGATGAGAGAGCTTGGGAAGTGAGTCAGTTGTTGTTCGCTGATGACACAGCGCTGGTGGCTGATTCATGTGTGAAACTGCAGAAGCTGGTGACTGAGTTTGGTAAGGTGTGTGGAAGAAGAAAGTTAAGAGTAAATGTGAATAAGAGCAAGGTTATTAGGTACAGTAGGGTTGAGGGTCAAGTCAATTGGGAGGTGAGTTTGAATGGAGAAAAACTGGAGGAAGTTAAGTGTTTTAGATATCTGGGAGTGGATCTGGCAGCGGATGGAACCATGGAAGCGGAAGTGGATCATAGGGTGGGGGAGGGGGCGAAAATTCTGGGGGCCTTGAAGAATGTGTGGAAGTCGAGAACATTATCTCGGAAAGCAAAAATGGGTATGTTTGAAGGAATAGTGGTTCCAACAATGTTGTATGGTTGCGAGGCGTGGGCTATGGATAGAGTTGTGCGCAGGAGGATGGATGTGCTGGAAATGAGATGTTTGAGGACAATGTGTGGTGTGAGGTGGTTTGATCGAGTGAGTAACGTAAGGGTAAGAGAGATGTGTGGAAATAAAAAGAGCGTGGTTGAGAGAGCAGAAGAGGGTGTTTTGAAGTGGTTTGGGCACATGGAGAGGATGAGTGAGGAAAGATTGACCAAGAGGATATATGTGTCGGAGGTGGAGGGAACAAGGAGATGAGGGAGACCAAATTGGAGGTGGAAAGATGGAGTGAAAAAGATTTTGTGTGATCGGGGCCTGAACATGCAGGAGGGTGAAAGGAGGGCAAGGAATAGAGTGAATTGGAGCGATGTGGTATACCGGGGCTGACGTGCTGTCAGTGGATTGAATCAAGGCATGTGAAGCGTCTGGGGTAAACCATGGAAAGCTGTGTAGGTATGTATATTTGCGTGTGTGGACGTATGTATATACATGTGTATGGGGGGGGGTTGGGCCATTTCTTTCGTCTGTTTCCTTGCGCTACCTCGCAAACGCGGGAGACAGCGACAAAGTATAAAAAAAAAAATATATATATATATATATATATATATATATATATATATATATATATATATATATATATTCATGTTCACCTCACAGTGATGATTCATGTAATCTACGGCAAAGTGTAATAGTAAAATATATAAAACAATTATTAAGAATAAGAAATTCAGCAAAAATAAAGAAAGCTCTAGTATAACTGAAGAATAGACCACTTCACAATGATGTCAACTGTGGTCAGCCATTATAACAGAAAGCTCAATCACCTAATTTCACACTTATGGGTCATAGACTTTACTGCTAAATGTAATAAAATAATTCACAAAACTTTTGTGAAGACTAAGAAACAACAGAAAAATAGAGAATGTTATCATGTAATGGAAAAAGAGATTTTTCCTCATGAAGTTCAGATACAATGGGTGTTGTTCCACTGTGGCTAACGTAGCGACTCATTTTTGTGTGTACATCTGTGTACACCTTACATTCATGGTTCATGTAATTCACCGCAAAATGTAATAAAATTGACAAAACAATAATTAAGTCTCAGAAACTACGCAAATACATAGAATGATACCGATAATCAACAGAAGTTATGTATAATTTCAGCTGGCTGTCGTCCATATCAAGCATGGTATACTCTCAAGGACAGCATCCTTTTCCAGTTGAATACACTTATTTTGCCTGTGACCTTCCCTATCCAGAGAAGTTATAACATTATGAGCTCTCACGATAGATTCCAAAAAGTGACTGCTTCCTCATAATAGGGTCAACCCTATGAAACATAGGCATGGTACACTCACTGTACTCAAGAAAGCAGCAATCATAAAGAAGTTTGATGAAGGGGCTTAAAAAAGAAGAAAAAAGAAAGTTTAATATGGTGTTGGTATGTCTACATCTACAATCTATAACTTAAAGGACTGGGAGAAAGTACTGAAATTCAGTACTAATCGTAACTCTAATTAAGGCATCCATTCATCCACCTATTCATTCATTGCACTGAATCAGTCAAAACAGAAAATCAGACCAGGGACCTCACAATTTATGTGATAGTTACTTTCTTGAATATGGCTGTGTAAATCAAATAATAATATAAGGAGGTTTGAATCTAAAAAAAAGAAAAAAAGGTGAAAACGGTGTTAGTATGTCTTCTATCTATAACTTAAAGAAGGATTGGAAGAAAGTACTGAAATTTTGTACTAATCTTGACTCCAATCAAGGCATCCATTCATCAACCTATTTATTTAGTGCAGGGACCTCTTGATTTATGTGATAGTTACTTTCTTGAAAATGGCTACGTAAATCAAATGATAATATAAGGGGGTTTGGATTTGAAAAAAGAAGAAAAAAAAAGTTGAATATGGTGTTGGTATGTCTTCTATCTATAACTTAAAGAAGGATTGGGAGAAAGTATTGAAATTCTGTACTAATCATAACTCCAATCAAGGCATCAATTCATCCACCTATTCATTCAGTGCAGGGACCTCTTGACTTATGTGATAGTTACTTTTTTGAAAGTGGCTGCATAAATCAAATGATAATATAAGGGTGTTTCATTATCGGTAAGACAGTACCAAATATTATACTAGTGAAAACTAATTCCTATGAAATATTCTTTTTTTATTTTGCTTTGTCGCTGTCTCCTGCGTTTGCGAGGTAGCGCAAGGAAACAGACGAAAGAAATGGCCCAACCCACCCCCATACACATGTATATACATACACATCCACACATGCAAATATACATACCTATACATCTCAATGTACACATATATATACACACACAGACACATACATATATACCCATGCACACAATTCACACTGTCTGCCTTTATTCATTCCCATCGCCACCTTGCCACACATGGAATACCATCCCCCACCCCCCTCATGTGTGCGAGGTAGCACTAGGAAAAGACAACAAAGGCCCCATTCGTTCACACTCAGTCGCTAGCTGTCATGCAATAATGCCCGAAACCACAGCTCCCTTTCCACATCCAGGCCCCACACAACTTTCCATGGTTTACCCCAGACGCTTCACATGCCCTGATTCAATCCACTGACAGCACGTCAACCCCGGTATACCACATCGATCCAATTCACTCTATTCCTTGCCGGCCTTTCACCCTCCTGCATGTTCAGGCCCCGATCACTCAAAATCTTTTTCACTCCATCTTTCCACCTCCAATTTGGTCTCCCACTTCTCCTCGTTCCCTCCACCTCCGACACATATATCCTCTTGGTCAATCTTTCCTCACTCATTCTCTCCATGTGCCCAAACCATTTCAAAACACCCTCTTCTGCTCTCTCAACCACGCTCTTTTTATTTCCACACATCTCTCTTACCCTTACATTACTTACTCGATCAAACCACCTCACACCACACATTGTCCTCAAACATCTCATTTCCAGCACATCCACCCTCCTGCGCACAACTCTATCCATAGCCCACGCCTTGCAACCATACAACATTGTTGGAACCACTATTCCTTCAAACATACCCATTTTTGCTTTCCGAGATAATGTTCTCGACTTCCACACATTCTTCAAGGCTCCCAGGATTTTCGGCCCCTCCCCAACCCTATGATTCACTTCCGCTTCCATGGTTCCATCTGCTGCCAGATCCACTCCCAGATATCTAAAACACTTTACTTCCTCCAGTTTTTCTCCATTCAAACTTACCTCCCAATTGACATGACCCTCAACGCTACTGTACCTAATAACCTTGCTCTTATTCACATTTACTCTTAACTTTCTTCTTTCTCACACTTTACCAAACTCAGTCACCAGCTTCTGAAGTTTCTCACATGAATCAGCCACCAGTGCTGTATCATCAGTGAACAACAACTGACTCACTTCCCAAGCTCTCTCATCCACAACAGACTTCATACTTGCCCCTCTTTCCAAAACTCTTGCATTCACTTCCCTAACAACCCCATCCATAAACAAATTAAACAACCATGGAGACATCACACACCCCTGCCTATGAAATATATCTATTTATTTATATCTATTATACTTAATCACCGTCTCCCACGTCAGCGAGGTAGTGCATGGAAACAGACGAGGAATGGCCCAACCTACCCACATACACATGTACAGGTACACCACCGAATTTCTGGCAACTGATGCTTCAGCACCTCCTTTAGTGCAAACAAAATTTTGTTAGGGAACTTGAAATTACCGGGCCACCAGACTAGTTTACTTGGACACAGATGGCGTTGTGTGTAGGGCATGCTTATTTACATTCTGGTGATACCGTAATTCTTTGAGATTCTTAGCTTATTTTGTATAAATTTAACCCTAGCATTAACTTCTAAGACATATGAGAGTGTCAGTCGTGGTATCAAACATAAACACCAGCCCATATCAATCCAAGATAAAGTAGAACTTCTGAAAAAAATGGACTGTGGTGTTTCGGTGCGTAAGCTGTGTGACATCTACAGTATTGGTTCATCAATTGTTTATGATATAAAGAAGCAAAGGAGGAAACACTGAAATTCTATGATCTATACATACACTGAAAATCCTTACCAACCAATTAACAAGTCACTCCATATCTTCATAAATTCTACTGCAACACCATCCAAATCCACCACCTTGTCAGGTTTCATCTTCTGCAAAGCTTTCACTACCTCTTCTCTCTTAACCAAACCATTCTCCCTGACCCTCTCACTTCGCACACCATCCCGACCAAAACATCCCACATCTGCCAGTCTATCATCAAACACATTCTAAAAACCTTCAAAATACTCACTCCATCTCACTTCATCACTACCTGTTATTACTTCCCCACTTGCTCCCTTCACTGATGTTCCCATTCGTTCTCTTGTCTTATGCACATAATATACCTCCTTCCAAAACATCTTTTTATCCTCCCTAAAATTTAATGGTACTCTCTCACCCCAACTTTCATTTGTCCTCTTTTTCACCTCTTGCACCTTTCTCTTGTCCTTCCACTTTCTTTTATACATCTCCCAGTCATTTGCACTCCCTTCTTGCAAGTATCATCCAAATGCCTCTCTTTTCTCTTTCACCAAGAACTTCACTTCTTCATCTGACCACGCACTACACTTTCTAATCTGCCCACCTCCTACCTTTCTCATGCTACATGCATCTTTTGCACGAGCCATTATTGCTTCTCTAATTACATCCCATTCCTCACCCACTCCCAACACGTCATTTGCTCTCACCTTCTGCCATTCTACACTCAATCTCTCACGACTGATTCCTCACACAAGTCCCCTTTCTATGCTCACTCTCACTCTCTTCTCCCTAGCATTCTCTCTTCTTTTTTGAGAACCTCTATAAATCTTCACTTTTGCCTTCACAAGATAGTGATCAGACATCCCTCCAGCTGCCCCTCTCAGCAATTTAAAATCCAAAAGTCTTCTTTTACATGCCTATCAATCAACACATAATCTAATAATGCCCTCTGACCATCTCTCTTACTCACATACGTATACTTATGAATATCTCTCGTTTTAAACTAGGTATTCCCAATCACGAGTCTTTTTCAATGCACAAATCCACAAGCTCTTCACCATTTCCATTTACAACACTGAACACCCCATGTACACCAATCATACCCTCAACTGCCACATTTCTCACCTTTGCATTTAAATCACCCATCAATAAAACCTGGTCTCGTGCATCAAAGCTGCTGACACTCACTCAGCTGCTCCCTGAATGCTTGCCTCTCATGATCTTTCTTCTCATGACCAGGTGCAGAAGCACCAAAAGTCACCCATCTCTCTCCATCCACTTTCAGTTTTACCCACAACAGTCTAGAGTTTACTTTCTTACACTCTAACACATACTCCCATAACTGCTGCTTCAGGAGTAGTGCTACTCCTTCCTTAGCTCTTGTCCTCTCACCAACCCCTGACTTTACTCCTAAGACTTTTACAAACCACTCTTTCCCTTTACCCTTGAGCTTCATTTTACTCAGAGCCAAAACATCTAGACTTCTTTCCTCAAACATACTACCTCTCTCTCCTTTCTTCTCATCTTGGGTACATCCACACACATTCAGACACCCCAATCTAAGCCTTCAAGAAGGATAAGCACTCCCCACTTGACTCCTTCTTCTGCTTCCCCTTTTAGAAATTGAAATACAAGGAGGGGAGTGTTTCCAGGCCTCACTCCCGCCCCCTTTAGTCACTTTCTACGATATGCAGGGAATACGTGGGAAGTATTCTTTCTCTCCATCCCTATACTGATAATGGTCTGTATTGCAAGATATCAAAATCTGCTAATGATACACTAATGGAAAATAAACCTAAAAATTAAACTTGAATGTCTACAACTTCAAAAACAAATAAGCAAACTTGGCTCATTAGTGACCAACAAATCTTAATATTGATAAGTACGAAGTTTTGCTTATTGGAAGTAAAAATGAAAAGGCAATCTACAATATGAATTCTGTTGAACTGCAAAAAGTAAATGAGGAAAAAGAATGAAGTGTAATACCCTCTGGTAACTAAAATCCAAGTAAGCAATGCACATAAGCAGAGAAAAGACCAAACAAAATTCTTTGTTTCATAGATACAGCCTTCGAATTTAAGTCCTGGGAAATTATCCCTCCTCTACAAGTCACTGGTTCATCCACATTTTGAATATTGTCTTCAGTTTTGGTCACCCTACCTTTAAGAAAAAAAAGACAATGGAAGGAGTACAGGTGATTCCTGGAAAGAGAAACAAATCCTACGAGATCAGATTAAATGACTTGAATCTTTTTGGCTTAGAAAAGAGAAGGTGTAGAAGTGACCAAATACAAGTATTCAGTATAATCAAAGGCTTTGATAATCTTGATCTCTCAAGTTACCCAAGACTTGATTCACCTCACTTCTCTTGTACTGTAGTAATGGATACTAGTTCATGGGCAAACAATTTACTTTGAATTAGGTGAAGTACTTTTTCTTCAACAGTATTGTTAACATACAGAAAGTATGGTTGAAAGCAGTACTATAGATATGTTTAATTAGGCTTGATAAATACTTTACTTCAAGTTCACAACTTTCATTATTTGCATTAATATAGTCGAAATGACAATTTACAAGTTATTCCCTTTGAATCATCTGTATGCCTTTGAACTTCTGCCATACCAGGCTTTGGCTTTCTAATATCTTCCATTATCACAAACAATCTTGAAAGGACCCAATGGTCTGTTGCTGTTTGAATTCCTTTGTATTCTAAAGACCACTAAAGAGAATTGTGATGAAAAAAATTTAAAAAACTATTCTTGACTGCATCACTGGAGATTAGGGACTAAAGCCAAAATTACATAAAATACTTATCAAAGCTTCAGACAAACAATCAAAATAAAATGCAGAACTTAACTAAATTATACAATGAACATTACTAAAACAATGAAGTAAACTACAATACAGTAGATCCAGACAGGGAAATTACAGCTACCATGACTGCCCCTATTCTTGAACTGACTCATCTCCTGACCTAGACTGCATATGTTAGCAGCTTTTTGTGTGTGACAAAACCCTGACATATGCCAAAATCTGCCAAAATTTACTAGAATAACACAGTGTATGCCATGAAACTGCTTAAGCTTTGTTTAAATAAATCAACAGAACAATACTAAATATGGAAACATTCAAAACCAAATTTTTTGCTTTGGTGCTTTCACTAGATCAGTCTCCCAAACACTGAAAAACACATCTCAAACAGCAAGTAATAATGTTACACACCATTTCACTCCTGTGAAACAAAATACATCATACAAAATTGTAAAACAACAATGAAACATGTGATATAAACCTTTAACCAGCAAGAAATAAACGCCCCAGCCTTATTCTCAATATGACTATTGCTAAGTGACAAAGACACACGGTTGATAGCGTTAGGATTGAACTACATTTATGCCTTTTTCCATGAATCCAGAGGGAATATGTACGAATACATATTTTTTTTATTAAAATGTTGCTGTCTCCCGTGTTAGCAAAGTAGCGCAAGGAAACAGACGAAAGAATGGCCCAACCCACCCACATACACATGCATATACATACACATCCACACATGCACATATACATACCAATACATTTCAATGTATATATATATATATATATATATATATATATATATATATATATATATATATATATATATATATATATTATCCCTGGGGATAGGGGAGAAAGAATACTTCCCACGTATTCCCTGCGTGTCGTAGAAGGCGACTAAAAGGGGAGGGAGCGGGGGGCTGGAAATCCTCCCCTCTCAATTTTTTTAATTTTCCAAAAGAAGGAACAGAGAAGGGGGCCAGGTGAGGATGTTCCCTCAGTGGCCCAGTTCTCTGTTCTTAACGCTACCTTGCTAACGCGGGAAATGGCGAATAGTTTAAAAAAAAAAAATATATATATATATATATATCTTTTTTCTTTCAAATTATTCGCCTTTTCCCGCGTTAGCGAGGTAGCGTTAAGAACCGAGAACTGGGCCTTTGAGGGAATATCCTCACCTGGCCCCCTTCTCCGTTCCTTCTTTTGGAAAATTACAAAAAAAAAATATATATATATATATATATATATATATATATATAACGTAACGTAAGGGTAAGAGAGATGTGTGGAAATAAAAAGAGCGTGGTTGAGAGAGCAGAAGAGGGTGTTTTGAAATGGTTTGGGCACATGGAGAGAATGAGTGAGGAAAGATTGACCAAGAGGATATATGTGTCGGAGGTGGAGGGAACGAGGAGAAGAGGGAGACCAAATTGGAGGTGGAAAGATGGAGTGAGAAAGATTTTGTGTGATCGGGGCCTGAACATGCAGGAGGGTGAAAGGAGGGCAAGGAATAGAGTGAATTGGAGCGATGTGGTATACAGGGGTTGACGTGCTGTCAGTGGATTGAATCAAGGCATGTGAAGCGTCTATGGTAAACCATGGAAAGCTGTGTAGGTATGTATATTTGCGTGTGTGGACGTGTGTATGTACATGTGTATGGGGGGGGGGTTGGGCCATTTCTTTCGTCTGTTTCCTTGCGCTACCTCGCAAACGCGGGAGACAGCGACAAAGTATAAAAAAAAAAAAAAAAAAATATATATATATATATATATATATATATATATATATATATATATATATATATATATATATATACACAGACATATACATATATACACATATACATAATTCATACTTGCTGCCTTTATTCATTCCTGTCGCCACACCACCACACATGAAATGACAAGCCCCTCCCCCCGCTTCTGTGCTAGGTAGCACTAGGAAAAGACAATAAAGGCCATATTCGTTCACATTCATTCTCTAGCTGTCATGCAATAAAGGCCATATTCGTTCACACTCATTCTCTAGCTGTCATGTATAATGCACCGAAACCACAGCTCCCTTTCCACATCCAGGCCCCATAAAACTTTCCATGGTTTACCCCAGATGCTTCACATGCCCTGGTCCACTCCATTGACAGCAGGTCGACCCCAGTGTACCAAATCATTCCAATTCACTCAATTCCTTGCACACCTTTCACCCTCCTGCATGTTCAGGCCCTGATCACACAAAATCTTTTTCACTCCTTCCTTCCACCTCCAATTTGGTATCCCACTTCTCATTTCCTCCATCTCTGACATATATGTACTCTTTGTCAATCTTTCCTCACTCATTCTCTCCATGTGAACAAACCATTTCAAAACACCCTCTTCTGCTCTCTCAACCACACTCTTTTTATTCACACATCTCTCTTACCCTTTCATTACTTGCTCAATCAAACCACCTCACACCACATATTGTCCTTAAAAATCTCATTTCCAACACACCCACCCTTCTCCACACAACTCTATCTATAGCCCACACCTCGCAACCACTGAACACTGTTGGAACCACTATTCCTTCAAACATACCCATTTTTGCTTTCCGAGATAATGTTCTCGCCTTCCACACATTTTTCAATGCTTCCAGAACTTTCACCCCATCCCCCACCCTGTGACTCACTTCTGCTTCCATGGTTCCATCCATTGCCAAATTCACTCCCAGATATCTAAAACACTTCACTTCCTCCAGTTTTTCTCCATTCAAACTTACATTCCAATTGACCTGTCCCCCAACCCTACTGTACCTAATTACCTTGCTCTTATTCACATTTACTCCCCATTAGCCCCCTTCACCGATGTTCCCATTTGTTCCCTTGTCTTATGCACTTTATCTACCTCCTTCCAAAACGTCTTTTTATTCTCTCTAAAATTTAATGATACTCTCTCACCTCAACTCTCATTTGCCCTCTTTTTTACCTCTTGCACCTTTCTCTTGACCTCCTGCCTCTTTCTTTTACACATCTCCCAGTTATTTGCACTATTTCCCTGCAAAAATTGTCCAAATGCCTCTCTCTTCTCTTTCACTAATAATCCTACTTCTTCATCCCACCACTCACTACCCTTTCTAATCTGCCTATCTCCCACACTTCTCATGTCACAAGCATCTTTTGCACAAGCCATTACTGCTTCCCTAAATACATCCCGTCCCTCCCCCACTCCCCTTACGTCCTTTGCTCTCATCTTTTTCCATTCTGCACCCAGTCTCTTCTGGTACTTCCTCACACAAGTCTCATTCCCATGCTCACTTACTCTCACCACTCTCTTCACCCTAACATTCTCTCTTCTCTTTCTGAAAACCTCTACAAATCTTCACCTTCGTCTCCACAAGATAATGATCAGACATCCCTCCACTTGCACCTCTCACCACATTAACATCCAAAAGTCTCTCTTTCACGCGCCTATCAATTAACACGTAATCCAATGACGCTCTCTGGCCATCTCCTACTCACATATGTATACTTATGTACATCCCTCTTTTTAAACCAGGTATTCCCAATCACCAGTCCTTTTTCAGCACACAAATCTACAAACTCTTCACAATTTTTAACACTGAACACCCCATGTACACCAATTATTCCCTCAACTGCCACATTACTCACCTTTGCATTCAAATCACCCATCACTATAACCCAGTCTCGTACATCAAAACTACTAACACACTCATTCAGCTGCTCCCAAAACACTTGCCTCTCATGACTTTTCTTCTCATGCCCAGGTGCATATGCACTAATAACCACCCATCTCTCTCCATTTACTTTCAGCTTTACCCATATCAATCTAGAGTTTACTTTCTTACACTCTATCACATACTCACACCACTCCTGTTTCAGGAGTAGTGTTACTCCTTCCCTTGCTCTTGTCTTCTCACCAACCCCTGACTTTACTCCAAAAACATTCCCAAACAACTCTTGCCCTTTACCCTTTAGCTTCGTTTCACTCAGAGCCAAAACATCCAGGTTCCATTCCTCAAACATACTACCTACCTCTCCATTTTTCTCATCTTGGTTACATCCACAGACATTTAGACACCCCAATCTGAGCCTTAGAGGAGGATGAGCACTCCCCACATGACTCCTTCTTCTGTTTCCCCTTTTAGAAGGTTAAAATACAAGGAGGGGAGGGTTTCTAGTCCTATGCTCCTGTCCCCTTTAGTCGCTTTCTATGACATGTGGTGAATACATGGGAAGTATTCCTTCTCCCCTATTCATAAGTGGTAGAGGATGTGTGAATCAGGTGTTTGCTTTGATGAATGTGTGAGAAATACTTAGAAAAACATGGATTTGTATGTAGCATTTATGGATCTGGAGAAGGCATATGATAAGAGTTGATAGAGATGCTCTGTGGAAGGTATTATGGATCTGGAGAAGACATATGATAAGAGGCGATAGAGATGCTCTCTGGAAGGCATAAAGAGTATATGGTGTGGGAGGCAAGTTATTAGAAGCAGTGAAAATCTTTATCGAGGATGTAAGGCATATGTGCGAGGGGAAGAGAGGAAAGTGATGCTTTCTTCTGGAAGGTCTTAAGAGTATATGGTGTGGGAGGTAGGTTGCTAGAAGCAGTGAAAAGTTTTTACCAAGGATGTAAGGCATATGTACGGGTAGGAAGAGAGGAGGGTGATTGGTTCCCAGCGAATGTTGGTGTATGGCAGGGGTGTGTGATGTCCCCATGGATGTTCAATTTGTTTATGGATGGGGTGGTTAGGGAGGTAAATGCAGGAGTTTTGGAGAAAGGGGCAAGAATGCAGCCTGTTATGGATGAAAGGGACTGGGAAATGAGTCAGTTGTTGCTCCCCAATGATACAGCTCTAGTGGCTGATTCAAGTGAGAAACTGCAGAAGTTGGTGACTGAGTGTGGAAAAGTGGGAAAGGATAAAGGGTGTGAAAGGATAAAGGGGGTGATTGTATTGTTGACTAGGTGGTAAGGTTATTTAATGTATGTATGATTCATGGGGAGGTGCCTGAGGATTGGCGGAATGCTTGCATCGTGCCATTGTACAAAGGCAAAGGGGACAAAGGTGAGTGCTCAAATTACAGAGGTATAAGTTTGTTGAGTATTCCTGGGAAATTATATGGGAGGGTATTGATTGAGAGGGTGAAGGCATGTACAGAGCATCAGATTGGTGAAGAGCAGTGTGGTTTCAGAAGTGGTAGAGGATGTGTGGATCAGGTGTTTCCTTTGAAGCATGTATGAGAAATACTTAGAAAAGTACATGGATTTGTATGTAGTATTAAGAATATATGGTGTGGGTGGCAAGTTGTTAGAAGCAGTGAAAAGTTTTTATCGAGGATGTAAGGCATGTGTACGTGTAGGAAGAGAGGAAAGTGATTGGTTCTCAGTGAATGTAGGTTTGCGGCAAGGGTGTGTGATGTCTCCATGGTTGTTTAACTTGTTTATGGATGGGGTTGTTAGGGAGGTGAATGCAAGAGTTTTGGAAAGAGGGGCAAAAATGAAGTCTGTTGTGGATGAGAGAGCTTGGGAAGTGAGTCAGTTGTTGTTCGCTGATGATACAGCGCTGGTGGCTGATTCATGTGAGAAACTGCAGAAGCTGGTGACTGAGTTTGGTAAAGTGTGAGAAAGAAGAAAGTTAAGAGTAAATGTGAATAAGAGCAAGGTTATTACGTACAGTAGGGTTGAGGGTCAAGTCAATTGGGAGGTAAGTTTGAATGGAGAAAAACTGGAGGAAGTAAAGTGTTTTAGATATCTGGGAGTGGATCTGGCAGCGGATGGAACCATGGAAGCGGAAGTGAATCATAGGGTGGGGGAGGGGGCGAAAATTCTGGGAGCCTTGAAGAATGTGTGGAAGTCGAGAACATTATCTCAGAAAGCAAAAATGGGTATGTTTGAAGGAATAGTGGTTCCAACAATGTTGTATGGTTGCGAGGCGTGGGCTATGGATAGAGTTGTGCGCAGGAGGGTGGATGTGCTGGAAATGAGATGTTTGAGGACAATGTGTGGTGTGAGGTGGTTTGATCGAGTAAGTAATGTAAGGGTAAGAGAGATGTGTGGAAATAAAAAGAGCGTGGTTGAGAGAGCAGAAGAGGGTGTTTTGAAATGGTTTGGGCACATGGAGAGAATGAGTGAGGAAAGATTGACAAAGAGGATATATGTGTTGGAGGTGGAGGGAACGAGAAGTGGGAGACCAAATTGGAGGTGGAAAGATGGAGTGAAAAAGATTTTGAGTGATCGGGGCCTGAACATGCAGGAGGGTGAAAGGCGGGCAAGGATTAGAGTGAATTGGATCGATGTGGTATACCGGGGTTGACGTGCTGTCAGTGGATTGAATCAGGGCATGTGAAGCATCTGGGGTAAACCATGGAAAGCTGTGTGGGGCCTGGATGAGGAAAGGGAGCTGTGGTTTCGGGCATTATTGCATGACAGCTAGAGACTGAGTGTGAACGAATGAGGCCTTTGTTGTCTTTTCCTATTGCTACCCTGCACACATGAGGGGGGAGGGGGATGGTATTCCATGTGTGGCGAGGTGGCGATGGGAATGAATAAAGGCAGACAGTGTGAATTGTGTGCATGGGCATATATGTATGTGTCTGTGTGTGTATATATATATGTGTACATTGAGATGTATAGGTATGTATATTTGATGCGTGTGTGTATATACATGTGTATGGGGGTGGGTTGGGCCATTTCTTTCGTCTGTTCCCTTGCGCTACCTTGCAAACGCAGGAGACAGCGACAAAGCAAAATAAAATAAATAAATAATATTTATGGATCTGGAGAAGGCATATGATAGAGTTGATAGAGATGCTCTGTGGAAGGTATTAAGAGTATATGGTGTGGGAGGCAAGTTGTTAGAAGCAGTGAAAAGTTTTTATCGAGGATGTAAGGCATGTGTATGTGTAGGAAGAGAGGAAAGTGATTGGTTCTCAGTGAATGTAGGTTTGCGGCAGGGGTGTGTGATGTCTCCATGGTTGTTTAATTTGTTTATGGATGGGGTTGTTAGGGAGGTGAATGCAAGAGTTTTGGAAAGAGGGGCAAGTATGCAGTCTGTTGTGGATGAGAGAGCTTGGGAAGTGAGTTAGTTGTTGCTCGCTGATGATACAGCGCTGGTGGCTGATTCATTTGAGAAACTGCAGAAGCTGGTGACTGAGTTTGGTAAAGTGTGTGAAAGAAGAAAGTTGAGAGTAAATGTGAATAAGAGCAAGGTTATTAGGTGCAGTAGGGTTGAGGGTCAAGCCAATTGGGAGGTAAGTTTGAATGGAGAAAAACTGGAGGAAGTGAAGTGTTTTAGATATCTGGGAGTTGATTTGGCAGCGGATGGAATCATGGAAGCGGAAGTGAATAATTCACTTCCTTCCAAAACATCTTTTTATCCTCCCTAAAATTTAATGATACTCTCTCACCCCAACTCTCATTTGTTCTCTTTTTCACCTCTTGCCCCTTTCTCTTGATCTGCCTCTTTTTTTTTTACACATCTCCCAGTCATTTGCATTATTTCCCTGCAAAAATCATCTGAATGCCTCTCTCTTCTCTTTCACTAATAATCTTACTTCTTCATCCCACCACTCACTACCTTTTCTAATCTGCCCACCTCCCACACTTCTCATGCCACATGCTTCCATAAATACATCCCATTCCTCCCCCACTCCCCTGACATCCTTTGTTCTCACTTTTTTCCATTCTGTACTCAGTCCCTTCTGGTATTTCCTCACACAAGTCTCCTTCCCAAGCTCACTTACTCTTACTCTCTTCACCGCAACATTCTCTCTTCTTTTCTGAAAACCTCTACAAATCTTCATCTTCACCTCCACAAGATAATAATCAGACATCCCTCCAGTTGCACCTCTCAGCACATTAACATCCAAAAGTCTCTCTTTCGCACACCTATCAATTAACACATAATCCAATAATGCTCTCTGGCCATCTCTCCTACTTACATATGTATACTTATGTATATCTCTCTTTTTAAACCAGGTATTTCCAATCACCAATCCTTCTCCAGCACATAAATCTACAAGCTCTTCACCATTTCCATTTATAACACTGAACACCCCATGTACACCAATCATTCCCTCAAGTGCCACATCACTCACCTTTGCATTCAAATCACCCATCACTATAACCCAGTCTCGTGCATCAAAACTACTAACACACTCACTCAGCTGCTCCCAAAACACTTGCCTCTCATGATCTTTCTTCTCATGCCCAGGTGCATATGCATGAATAATCACCCATCTCTCTCCATCCACTTTCAGTTTTATCCATATCAATCTAGGGTTTACTTTCTTACACTCTATCACATACTCCCACCACTCCTGTTTCAGGAGTAGTGCTACTCATTCCCTTGCTCTCGTCATCTCACTAACCCCTGACTTTACTCCCAAGACATCCCCAAACCACTCTTCCCCTTTACCCTTGAGCTCTGTTTCACTCAGAGCCAAAACATTCAGGCTCCTCTCCTCCAACATACTACCTATCTCTCCGTTTTTCTCTTCTTGGTTACATCCACACACATATAGACACCCCAATCCGAGCCTTCGAGGAGGATGAGCACTACCCCGAGTGACTCCTTCTGTTTCCCCCCCTTTTTTTTTTTTTATTATACTTTGTCGCTGTCTCCCGCGTTTGCGAGGTAGCGCAAGGAAACAGACGAAAAGAAATGGCCCAACCCCCCCCCCATACACATGTATATACATACGTCCACACACGCAAATATACATACCTACACAACTTTCCATGGTTTACCCCAGACGCTTCACATGCCTTGATTCAATCCACTGACAGCACGTCAACCCCGGTATACCACATCGCTCCAATTCACTCTATTCCTTGCCCTCCTTTCACCCTCCTGCATGTTCAGGCCCCGATCACACAAAATCTTTTTCACTCCATCTTTCCACCTCCAATTTGGTCTCCCACTTCTCCTCGTTCCCTCCACCTCCGACACATATATCCTCTTGGTCAATCTTTCCTCACTCATTCTCTCCATGTGCCCAAACCACTTCAAAACACCCTCTTCTGCTCTCTCAACCACGCTCTTTTTATTTCCACACATCTCTCTTACCCTTACGTTACTCACTCGATCAAACCACCTCACACCACACATTGTCCTCAAACATCTCATTTCCAGCAAATCCATCCTCCTGCGCACAACTCTATCCATAGCCCACGCCTCGCAACCATACAACATTGTTGGAACCACTATTCCCTCAAACATACCCATTTTTGCTTTCCGAGACAATGTTCTCGACTTCCACACATTCTTCAAGGCCCCCAGAATTTTCGCCCCCTCCCCCACCCTATGATCCACTTCCGCTTCCATGGTTCCATCCGCTGCCAGATCCACTCCTAGATATCTAAAACACTTCACTTCCTCCAGTTTTTCTCCATTCAAACTCACCTCCCAATTGACTTGACCCTCAACCCTACTGTACCTAATAACCTTGCTCTTATTCACATTTACTCTTAACTTTCTTCTTCCACACACTTTACCAAACTCAGTCACCAGCTTCTGCAGTTTCTCACATGAATCAGCCACCAGCGCTGTATCATCAGCGAACAACAACTGACTCACTTCCCAAGCTCTCTCATCCCCAACAGCCTTTATACTTGCCCCTCTTTCCAAAACTCTTGCATTTACCTCCCTAACAACCCCATCCATAAACAAATTAAACAACCATGGAGACATCACACACCCCTGCCGCAAACCTACATTCACTGAGAACCAATCACTTTCCTCTCTTCCTACACGTACACATGCCTTACATCCTCGATAAAAACTTTTCACTGCTTCTAACAACTTTCCTCCCACACCATATATTCTTAATACCTTCCACAGAGCATCTCTATCAACTCTATCATATGCCTTCTCCAGATCCATAAATGCTACATACAAATCCATTTGCTTTTCTAAGTATTTCTCACATACATTCTTCAAAGCAAACACCTGATCCACACATCCTCTACCACTTCTGAAACCACACTGCTCTTCCCCAATCTGATGCTCTGTACATGCATTCACCCTCTCAATCAATACCCTCCCATATAATTTACCAGGAATACTCAACAAACTTATACCTCTGTAATTTGAGCACTCTCTTATCCCCTTTGCCTTTGTACAATGGCACTATGCACGCATTCCGCCAATCCTCAGGCACCTCACCATGAGTCATACATACATTAAATAACCTTACCAACCAGTCAACAATACAGTCACCCCCTTTTTTAATAAATTCCACTGCAATACCATCCAAACCTGCTGCCTTGCCTTCTTTTATCTTCCGCAAAGCTTTCACTACCTCTTCTCTGTTTACCAAATCATCCTCCCCAACCCTCTCACTTTGCACACCACCTCGACCAAAACACCCTATATCTGCCACTCTATCATCAAACACATTCAACAAACCTTCAAAATACTCACTCCATCTCCTTCTCACATCACCACTACTTGTTATCACCTCCCCATTTGCGCCCTTCACTGAAGTTCCCATTTGCTCCCTTGTCTTACGCACTTTATTTACCTCCTTCCAGAACATCTTTTTATTCTCCCTAAAATTTAATGATACTCTCTCAACCCAACTCTCATTTGCCCTTTTTTTCACCTCTTGCACCTTTCTCTTGACCTCCTGTCTCTTTCTTTTATACATCTCCCACTCAATTGCATTTTTTCCCTGCAAAAATCGTCCAAATGCCTCTCTCTTCTCTTTCACTAATACTCTTACTTCTTCATCCCACCACTCACTACCCTTTCTAATCAACCCACCTCCTACTCTTCTCATGCCACAAGTATCTTTTGCGCAATCCATCACTGATTCCCTAAATACATCCCATTCCTCCCCCACTCCCCTTACTTACTTCCCCTTTTAGAAACTTAAAATACAAGGAGGGGAGGGTTTCTAGCCACCCACTCCCGTCCCCTTTAGTCGCCTTCTACAGCACGTGAGGTATGTATGGGAAGTATTCTTTCTCCCTATCCCCAGGGATAGCGGAGAAAGAATATTAATTTTCCTATTTCATGATAGACCTTAGGAACCTTTCTTTTTCTGATGATGTTCATTTTGGGGGTTGCAAGTTGAAAATCTATGAATGCACTTTAATTAAGTTGCTAGTAGTATGGAATGCTACACACATGTGCTTGATTCAGCATAAATGAAGGTATGAGGCTGGCTGACATGACACATAATGCCAAGATACCTTAAACGTACATGACATGTCCCTCATTATGCAGGACCCAGAGTGGGAGTCTTGTTTTACTCATGGTAGAGGAGCAGTATATCAAAGGACATATAGCATGAGTAAACAGTGTTCCACCAGGTTGTGTTTTATGTTATACTGAAAATTATGCTTCAGTACAGGGTGATCTAACTATGGAGCTGCATGCTGTATGTGGCTGGTGAGTTAATTTTCGTGGCAGATGAATACTCACAAAACAAGTCATATCTATAATACATATCAAGGAACTGACTTCTTGTAGATGTGCTCATGGGCTACAAAAAATTAACCCACCAGCCACATGAGGCCAGTGGTTGGACCCCCTTGAACTAGTGCATAATTTTCAATATAAATTGCTATAAAACTCAACCTGGTGTAACACTGTTCATGTATGCTATCCTTTAACTTACACTGCTCTTCTAAGGCATATGAGGTACTCCGGGAGCACTGACAGCAATATGACATGAGATGTGTTGTACTTCTGAAAATGTCTTTATCACAAAACAAATATGACTAGTTTTTCATCACTAATATCTATCTATAACTTTCTAACAATTAGTGTTACAATTAGTGTTACATTAGCATAAGGAAGTGATTTTGTACAGACTTCCCTGGCATTTCCACATAGACTGACCAATGTAATTTCAATACATTGGCAGAAGCATTTGGTAACAAGGTGTGGTATGCCACTACAAGCACTATTTGCTGTGTATCTTGCCCTGGGGGAACGTTTATACCCCAACCACAGAGAACAGAAAGAATATTGGGGCTTTCACATCCTGTCTCAAGAGAATGGGTCAAAGGGAAATGCTGCCTTCTACACTTCTGAAAGAGTCTCTTATTTTTTCACTTTTCACATCACATTGATTCATCATGTGAGACCAACATTTCCATCTATATCAACTCCAGAAACAAAATGCTTCCATCACAATGAACCACAAGTTATTTCTCAATAATTTCTTTCTGATATATCCCTAGCTTTTTTCAATTTTCTCACCACATCCATCCATCATATTCCAGCAAGGAAGAAATAGTAGTCATGACAGCAATAATACCTTGAAACATACCAAGAAGATATGTAACAAAAATTCACTAGAATCCTGCAAGAAAAATGGAAAGATTATATGACATAAGTGCTAACACCACACAAAATTAGAAATCTCAGTGGGACCAGCACAAAAATATAAAAAACAAGCCTTTATAATGGCTAAAAAGGAGCCCAGGATAGAGTGAGGAAGTGAGCTGATGTGGGTAAAAATAAACATGGAATGTGAGAGCGGGGTGATCATTACTGCTTACGCACCTGGCCATGAAAAGAAAGATCATAAAACAAGAGTTCTGGGACCAGCAGAGTGAATGTATCAGCAGTTTTGATGGAAGAGACAGTATTAGTGATGGTTGATTTAATTGTGAAGGTGAATAATAAGGCAGATGAGGGCATAATTATGGCACATCTGGTATTCTAGTATGATGAACGGAAATGGTGTACATACTGTTACTACTACAGAGACTACTGGGTGTGAATGTGTTGAAATGGGCAACTGGAAGGACATCTGATAATTTTCTGGTGGAGGTGTGGTGAAGAGTTGTACAAGATTTTGGGGAAAGATGAATGAATATGTGTGAGAAAGAGTGATGAAAGTAAGTGGGCTTGGAAAAGACTTGTGTGAAGAAATACCATGAGAGATTGAGTGTAGACTGGTAAAAGGCGAGATTAAATAAAGCTAAAGGAATGGAAAGTATTTATGGAAGCAGTGTTGGCATGTACAAGAAAAGTGTGTGGCATGCAAGGTGAATGGTAGGCAGGTGAGAAACGGTAGTGAATGATGGAATGACAAAGCAAGATTGCTAATGAAACAGAAACGAGAGGTATATGGGCAGCACTTATAGCAAAGGAGTGCAAATGACTGGAAGACTGTATATGAGAAAGTGGCAGGAGATTTAGAAGAAGGTGTTTGTGTTGAAAAAAAAAAAAAAAAAGGGCAAACGAATTGAGGTAAGGATCAGTAACCTTCAAGCAGAATAAGATGTGTTGGAAGGGGGGTTGATAGCATGAGAAAAACAAGAACAAATGGGAACTTCAATGAAAAGGGCAAATGGGGAAGTGGTTACAGGTAGTGATGAGGTGAGTACATGAAGTGAGTATTTTGAGGGATTGTTGAATGTGCTTGATGATAAGGTGGCAGATGTGGGGTGTCAGAGAGGTATGAAAAGTGAAAGAGACACGGAAAGTGGTTTGGTGAAGAGAGAAGAGGTAGTGAAAGCCTTGCATACAATAAAATGTGGCAAGGCAGAAGGAGTGGATGGTATTGCAGTTAAATTTCTTTAGAAAGTAAGTAACTATGTTGTTGGTTGGTTAATTAGGATTTCCAATGTCAGCATGGATCATGGTAGAGTGCCTGAGGATTGATGGAATGCATGAATAGTGCCACTGTATAAAGGCAAGGGGAAGAGAGGTGAGTGTTCAAAGAAAAAAAAGAGGCATTCGTTATTGACTGTACCTGTTAAGTTGTATGGGAGTGTGGTGACTGAGAGGGCAAAGGTATGCACAGAGCATTAGAATGAGGAGGAACAATGTGGTTCTGGAAGTGTTAGAGGATTTGTGGGTCAGGTGTTTGCCTTGAAGAATGTGTGTGAGAATTATTTAGAGAAACAAAAGGATCTGTATGTGACATCTAAGGATCTGGAGAAAGTATACGAAATGTAGGATAGAGATGCCTTGTAGGAAGTCTTATGAATATATGGTGGAGAAGGAAAACTTCTAGAAGCTAGAAGCAGAGAAGTTTTAAGGTGTGTGTATGAGTAAAAAGAGAAGAAAGATAGATTGGTTTCGAGTGAAGGTTAGTCTGAGCAGGAGTGTCTAATGTCACATGGCTGTTTAATTTGTTTATGGATGGGTGGTGGGATAGGTAAATGCAAGAGTCTTGATTATAGGATCCATGAAGTGAGTCAATTGTTGTTTGCTGATGACATAGCACTGGTGGCAGGCTCAAGTGAGAAACTGCAGAAGTTTGTGACAGAGTCTGGAAGTGTGTGAGAAAGGAGGAAGTTGAGAGTAAATGTCAATAAAAGCAAGGTTATTAGGTTTAGCAAGACAGAGGAAAGGTTAGTTGGGGTGCAAGTTTGACCAGAGAAAATGTGGAGGAAGTGAAATCTTTTAGATATCTAGGAGTGGGCACTGCAGCAAATAGAACCATGGAAGCGGAGGCTAGTCATATGGTGGGTGATGAGATGAAGACTCCAGAAGCATTGAAGAATGTGTGTAGAGAGAGGTCACTATCTGGGAGGGCAAAAATGGGTTTGTTTGAAGGTATAATAGTCCACATGATGTTGTATGGATGAGGATGTGCATATGGTGGATGTGTTGGAAATTAAATGTTTGAGATTAATATGTGGTGTTACATGGTTTTCTCGAATAAGTAATAACAGGGTAAGAGAGGTGAGGTCATAAAATGAGCATGGTTGAGAAAGCAGAAGAGGGTGTGCTGAAATGGTTTGGATGCATGGAAAGAATGAATGAACAGAGGTTGGCAAAGAGGATATAAGTGTTAAAAGTGAAGGGGACAAGGAGAAGGAAAAGACCAAATTGCAAGATGGAAGGATGAAGTGATAAGGATTTTGAGTGTTTAGGCCTGATCATGCAGGAGGGTGAAGGTTGTGCACAGGACAGAGTGAAATGGAACGATGTTTTACACAGGGGTCAACATGTTGGCAATGGACTGAACTAAGGTATGTAAAGTGTTGGGGAGAAACCATGGAAAGGTCTGTAATGTTTGGTTAGCTAGTCAGGGGATAAGGTTTGTGTGCACTGCAAATGATAGTTAGTGAATGGATGGGAACAAATGCAGCCTTTTTACATCTGTTCCTGAAACTACCTCCCTAAAATGGGAAAACGTGAACAAATGCATATTCAAAAAATTTCTCCATCTTAATTCATCAAGGAAAAAGCAGTATAATTATGATAGCAATAATACCTTGGAACAAATCAAAAAGATATGAAACAAAATTCACAAGAATCTTGCATAAAGGATGGAAGAATGATATGATATAATGTATAGCCAAACGAAATAAGAAATTTGAGTGGTCAAAAAACATCTATAAGGAGCCTTGTTAGATGACTTAAAAGTTCTATATAAGCCTAAGACTGACATTTGTACAATGTGCAAGGAAGCAGAGAAAATAAGTATTGTTCATCAAGCAAAATATGCTGTGAGTGCTATACACAGCCCTCCCTTCACTGCAGGTACTCCTCATCTTAAAATGTGAAGATATTTATCTTCTTCACCAAGAATAAACTGACTACAATCCAGCACAACAGCATATTAAGCAAAAGAGAAGGAATGTAAATAACATAAACAAAGATTCATCCCTAGCCCAACCTCTATCCTAATCCTGAGACGAAAACATCCTACCTGGTACCCCAAGACTTTTAAGATCTTGTGAGTGGGACCCCAAGGTTGTGAAGGTGGAATTGGGTGGAGCACCCAAGTGTGAATCCAGGGCTGAGGGATACGGTGGGATTGAGCCCCCATGTGAAGAGGGTCCTAAGTGTGGACCAGCACCAGCTATGCCTCCCGTGGTTTCTGCATGGCGCTGTAGTACATTAACAGCGTCTTCCAATCTTTGATCTATCCTTGATCCCTGAGATGGAAATGAAAATTTTACACACATTTTGATGATAAATCATGTGAATAAAAAATGCAGAAAACAGTGAACAAGTATGAATGAAAAAATCTGAGGAAACCTGATTCTTTTTATGATTCATAACACAACATGTTGAAGATATTTGAACTAAAATAACCAATATCATGTTTCTACAGATGACGAAAAACATGTTTCTGAAAAAGCAGTAAAGTGAATTTGTAAATAAAAAGAAAAAGAACCTGAATGGAGATCTGCATTCAAGAAACAGGATTTTAAAAAGACTATTGTATAACAAGTAGGACTCAGTAAACTATCATAATCTCTTAAAATATAATTTCACTGTATAACATGAGCCAAAAACAAGAAACAAGAACAGAACAAAGCCATTCCTGCTTCTAATATGCTGTTTCACACAAACCAAAGCAGAAGTGAGGGTGCATCTTTACCTCAATATCTCGAAAGTAGTCGATTGCAGACTCTAAGTTGTCCTCTGCCATACGTGGCTACAGTGCAACAAAGAAGAAAAGAAGAAAAAAATGTATAATAACCATGCAAACTTAAGTGAAAAAGTGAACTAGTACATGCAAAATGTGGTGCAGACTTTATATACTGATCAAAATTCTTCATGCTATGTCAGTAGACAAGACAACATGCATTGTTGTCACAGACAGGTGAAAAAATGAAGATACTGTATAAAACTACAAATCTTATGCAATATGCTACTTTTTCCCATTCCAAAGATTCTACGTAATTTGAATGTGATGCAGTGCATGAGTCACACAAAAATTTTTTTGAAGCAACAGGGACATACAGAAACTGAAATCAAAACTAATTCAGTGCATCTACTATCCTATTACTTCTTATGCCAGAATGATAAAATTTACACTGTGATAAAATTCAAGCCTTGTCGAGAGTAGCAAGGAAAACACAAAAACATCCTGCATTAACATTTCCCAGCTAACAGCTACATAAAAAATCCAAAATTCAGGAAATGTAAGGACAATACTCTTTGGTTCACTGCCACGCAGCAAATATCTGGAGAACAGGTTTGTGCCTCAAGGACTAAGAAGGCTACAGTCATGCAAGATATAACTAGTCAACAGTGGAGATGCTGGCAAGCTAAGTGCTGGTGTTGCAAGGGATGCTATTACTGGACACACTGGTAATGCAGTGTAACAGTGTGTTCCTTACTCATTAGTTTCTGATAAATTTTTCAGGTGTGCATAAGATCTTCTCTTGCCATGTTTTTAAACTGTTGCCAAAAGACATAGTAAAAGTGAAGGCTTACCATAGGGAGGGATTGGTCATAATGAGGTGAGGTGGGAGTGTGGGGCTGTGGCCACTGTTGGGGAGCCCCACTAGTTGCCCCAGAGGTTAAAGGGGGCGGGGATGTGGCGGATACTGGGGTGCCAGGATTACTGCTGTAGCTGCTCGACGTCTGCTCTCCGGGATAAATCTGATGGACATAACAACCCACCATGAACAACAAACTACAGTTCCACTAAATCAACACAATGTTTCCATTTTCTTATGTTTATAAAACTTAATACCATATATAATGAAGAAGCTATCGGCATTTGCAGACAAAACTCATTCAGAGAAGCCATCTTTCAAAATGAAGTATAGAGATAAAATTTACTATTTCAGGTGCAGAACAATGTTCACAATAAACAGCTATCAAATTACAGGTTAAACACAGATGACCCTTAGAAACAAGCAAACATACTGTACTGCAACTGAATGAGTTTCTTTCGCATTATACACAGTGCTACTAATTTATCGCAATTCAACTAAAGCTATTCTGCCTAAATTTTGCATTCGAGCATTCAAAAATACTGCACTTTGTCTACAACTATTTCACCATAAATTAGAAGCACAGTTATGCTTTGTCTTCCTTACTTGATCCTTTTATTTCTCAACAGAAGCACTACAGACTGAAAAACAAATGACCTTTACCAAACACTGGGTATATTTTGCCAGTTCTACTGTATGCTTACAAATTTATTTGCTTAAAATATTTTTTCAGAGAATAACTTTCCTAACTGCACATTACATCATATTGGTTTAACCCAAAATATCCCATGTGCTGTGTTATAGTATCTAAGATTTCACATCCACACAAAATTTTTTATTTAATCTACAGGAATGGGAAATAAAGAACAAAAGTGGTTTTATCATACTAAACTTACTTGGTAAAATGTCATCTGGCGGTACCCAAGTGTTTCATAACATATTTTGTATTTTGCATGCAATTCTGCTATAGTGCGAATGTGCATGAGCACTGTCAAGTAAAGGGTGTAGCAAAAGTAGCAGCATTAATGCAAAACTTAAAGTAAGCCTGAGTACTCACTGAAGTTAACGCTTTGCCGAGTGTGTCGCCTGTGTTGCCTGTGGCTGTGGCCTGGGTGTGATTAGGCACAGGAGAATGTGTGTACAGAGGCGAGGAAGTGGCTACCGATCCCCCACCAGTAGTGCTGCTCGCACCAGGCCCACGGAATGATGACATGGGTGGCAAGCCTGATGCCATGTTATCATAACTCTGTGTAAGAATACTCTTTATATTATGTATTTCAAATGTTTTCAAATATAGGAAGCAAACTTAGTGCCATATCATACATATGCATAAGAGAACTGTACTAATAATGACATTAAGTATCACTGTACTATCATCTTAACTTATTATCATTATCTAACCCTAGGACCCCTTTCTTTGAAGGGGTTCCTGCAGCTTCAAGGTTGTGCTACTTCCATTAGCAAAGAAATGATGGATACCTTTCATCAACAGCTGATGGTACAGCCTTGGTGAAAAAGACTTTTCATCTGTGGCAAAACCATGAGCAGGTGGAGTCTGGTAACTGCCAAATATTCTCATATTACTATAATCAAATTTCATCCTTTACATCAAGTAACTTTCTAATGAATAGAAATTAATCTAGAATCTATAGTGCTACTTTTACTTTCATTATTACAAATTCAACTTCTACATCTGTATTAATCATAAATATTAGAAATTTTCATATTTCAGCTTTAAAAAAGAGCTATGAGGTTATAAGGAACCAAAAGCTTGCATTATCTAAAATAACACATCACGTCTATTCATAAAGACATAAGAAGGTAGTGAGTTCTAAAACTCAGCAGTAAGGGAAACAAACATCACACCACATTACACTCTAGCTGCAAAAGGTCTTATAGTATTGTAATCAAGAGATGCAATAACTTGTCAACTTCTTGGGACCACAAACCATAGTAATATCTATAAAAGAGAACGACTGGTACATCATTAAGTGAAGTCAGACTGGAAGAGCTTATGTCAAGTTAAAGAAGCCATAAAAAAGATAACAGTATTCCAGAAAGATGAAGTCTTTGTATATTTACTGTAACAACTTGGAGATAAAACTTTGGCATCGAAAACAGAATACCAAACCTTATTTTCTAATGGTAGACTACACTATCTGCGTAATGTGAGGTATCCAAGACATGTCAGATGTTATAATGATAACATACACAGTTTACTGTACTCAGCAGTGGAAAAACAGAAACATCTAAGGAGATAATGTCGAGTCTTTGAAAAACAAAAAATAAGAATTCAGTCTTGGGAATATGGGTGTAAGGCACACACATTTAACAAAATGTGGAGAAGAGGATGAATGTGTTGGAAATGTAATGTGAGAAGACAATATGTTTTACGTTTTGTTTTTTAATCAATTGGACATATGGGAATGATAAGTGAGGAGAGGACGACTAAGAGCGTATACATGTCAGATGTAAATGGACCAAAGAAAAAGGGGAAACTAAAGAGAAGGTGGAAGGATGGAGTGAGAGATGCACTGAGGTTTAGGGGCCTGGACATGCAGGAGGGTGTGAGGCATGCAAGGGATAGAGCAAACTGAAGTAATGTAGTATACAGGGGATGATGTGATGTCAATGGACTGAACCAGGGTATATGAAGTGGTCAAGGGAAACCAGAGAAGAGGTTAGTGGGATATGGATGAAGATAGGGGGCTTTGGTTTTCTTGTATTATACATGAGAGCTACAGAGAGGATGTGAGTGAATGAAACCATTTCTTTGTTTTTTCCTGGTGATACGTTGCTTGTGCAGGAAACAATGAACATGTATGATATAAAAAATAAAATAAAATTGGTAAAACTGAAAATGTATTACCAAGGATGGGAGGTATTATAAGTTCTTAGTAAGTATATAAGCAGTTTGGATGAGAGGTGCTAACTATGAGAGATGGGTGATTTGAATGTGAGAATGTAGCAGTTGAGGGTATACCTGGGGGTAAGGGGTATCTGGTGTTGTGAAATAGAATGGTGAACTGCTTGTGGAGCTATGTTCTGAAATAGGATTGCGGACTGAGAATACCTGGTTTAAAAAGAGGGTGTAGGAAAGATGGAAAGAGATCATCACTGGTTGATGTACTAAGTGTCAGGCACATTAAAGAAAAGACTCATATGTGAATGTCTTAAGAGGGGCAGCAGATGGCATTTCCAGTCATTACTTGGTGGAGTTGATTAAACAAGGCATTCGGTTCTTGTTCTGTTCTTATGCTATATTTGTGTTGCTGAAGTCTAACAGAAAGATCCTTACCAGTCAGCCCAACATAAAACATATCACAATTTCTACATGGCACTCTATAAACACAGCCTGCAGAAATTTCTGGTGAATTCTTGATTAAGATATTCTTTATAATATTGTTGTTGCTGAAGGCAACATTTACATTTAAGGATTTAAGCAACATGGGAAGTAATATAAAATCATTACTAAAAGGGAGAACTAAAAGGTTCTTGGTGTCAGGGGGAGATTTAGGTGCAATTCTATAAGATGATTTCTTAGCCAACTTAAGGGATTTATCAATGACAGATCTAGGATACTTTAACTTGGATCCTATTGAATATATCTTCTCAAACTTATCATCAATAAACCCTGGATTGCAAATACGTGATGTCCTAAGAAACATAGACTAGAATGATGATAATCTAACTCTGTCATGTTGAGCTGAATAATAATGGATATATGCTAAACTTAAACATGTTTCCATCCCTATGGATCATGCACTCTAAAAATGGTAACATAACATATTTTCAATTTCTACAGTAAAGTTGATGGAAGGTACTAAATTGTTAAGTAGAGAGAGAAATGTTTGTAAATTTTCATTTGTTGGCCAAACACAATCATCATCATCTACACAAACCAAATTGCATCAAAGGGTAAAATGTTCTGAAGTAACTTTGTCTCAAAGACTTCCATGTAAAGAGTACTTAATACAAGTGAAAGAGGGTTACCCACTGCCTTACCAGATTTCTGAGCATACCATTCTCCATCAAACTGCTTTATCATCAGCGAACAACATCTGACTCGCTTCCAGGACCCTCTCATCCCCAACAGACTGCATACTTGACCCTCTCCCCAAAACTCTTGCATTTACCTCCCTAACCACGCCATCCATAAACAAATCAAACAACCATGGGCTCATCACACACCCCTGCCACAGATGGACCTTCATTCAGAGCCAATCACTCTCCTCTCTTCCTACTTGTACACATGCCTTACATTCTTAATAAAAACTTTTCACTGCTTCCAGCAGGTTTACCTCCCACACCATATACTCTAAGACCTTCCACAAAGCATCTCTATCAACCGTGTCATCTTCTCCAAATCCATAAATTTTATCAATTCAATAAAAACTGACTTTGAAACAGGTAAAGGAACATTATTCAATACATCAACTGAATATTCTAAAAGAGGTCATATTGCTGGACTTGAACACACCCGACCTTCATGTGGGTTGTCACTCGTTTACCAAATGGTGTCCTAGCTACATCTCTTCCTTGTATATCAAATGACTGTTATAATTCTTTCTTGTATCTCCCCAGATAAGTGTACTAGGGAACTTATTGTGTGTCATTTCCCTGTGGATTCCAGGGAAAATTATCAAGTTGCTAAGCACCTTTAGCACCTTAAAACCAGTCTCTCAACCACACTCACAGATCTTCCAATGAAACTATACAAGGAATTCTCCCATGTATTAGCTATACAGCTAATAGCCATAATTAATGCTTCAGTCAAACGATCTAAATGCCCCCACAGCTTGGAAGGCAGCATGTTTTACTTCACTACCCAAATCCACCGACCCAGAGTCTCTTGATAGCTTAAAACCTGTTGTAATCACTCTAATCCCCGGGTGTTGGTTGATAAGGCTGCTGAAAGCCACAACCCTCAGGCCCATATAGCCCAAACAGCTTGGTTGGTCTGGTACACTTTGTAGGTATTTATCCAGTGTACTCTTGAACTTCTCTATGCATTTCCATTGCTGCTTCTGATGGTAGATGGCAAGGTGATGAAGGGCTGTGAGCCCCAGATGTTTAAGATGTTCTTTCTCTTCGCACATATGGCACCTCTGGATTTCAGAGGTGCTATTTAACAAAGACTTCTGAGTCTGTTATGACAGATGGACCTAATCTTTGAATGTAGGTTGGGAACCACACCTAGGATTTTCGAAGTATAGATTTATTCTTTTACCTTGGAGGCTCCAGTCACAGTAAAAAATTCCACATCAGAGTCGGGCCTTTATTAAAATACAGAGAGAATTATGAAAGGAAAAAAGAAGAGAAAAGGGGAAGTACTTACAAATCTTGGACATGACAATACATCTCTTCCATTAGTGCTCCAGGAGTATAGTCTCAGTGTTTCAGCTTGTTTCCAGTATTTTAGTTCTGTTACCACATTAATATGGGCTGTGAAAGACCTCTGGACACTTTCTATACCACAATTTCACCCATGGTGTTAGAACGCAGCAATATTCAGTTCGTGAAAGAATCAGTGTCTTGAATAACATCATCATTGGTTTTACTCCTTTTGTCTTGAAAGTCTGCAAGAACCAGCCTGCCATCCTTCTGCATGAGGCAACTGTTGTTTGTTGTGTTCTCTAAGAGTTAGGCCATTAGACATTATTCCTCCACGATCCCTTATGTTGTTCATCTGGTTTATGACAGGATCTGTGTCTGTCTGGTATTCTGTTTTGTTTTTGATCTCTTAATTTTTGTCATACCAGAGGAGTTGAAAATGATCTCCAATGAAGACAATGCATGTTGTCCTTAGCTGCCCATGTAAGACTTTGTTTATGTCTATTTGTAGCCTTTGGCATCTTTTACTAATGTGATTTTCATACTTATTCTTGTATCAACGGCAAAGAATGATATGGAACTGTGGGTGCTGTTCCTTAGGGAACTGAGCATTTCACTATAGAGGCAGTATATACGGCATGGTTTACAACTATGTGTTGTGATCAATTCATTAAAAAGTTGTATTTCCATCTCTAAATTTTTCTAGTTATTCCTATCTTTTGTATCTTATGTGCCATAACACCATGGTCAAATGCTCTTGCAAAGTCTGTGTAAATCACATCAGTATTTTCTTTGTTTTCCAAAGCTTTAACAATCCTATCATAATGGTCAAGCAACTGATAGGCAAGACCTTCCCACCTTCCAAATATACTTTCCTGAGTTATGAATCTTGTTCACTTCCATAAATTCCATCAGCTTGCCTCTTAGGACTCTTTCACAGATTTTAATGAGTTATGCTATTGGTTAATAGTTTTTTGACTGCTTTGCTTTCACTTTTGTGCAGTAGAGCAATGTGGACAAGTTCAGATTCTCAGGAACGATGCCAGAATCCAGAATTTTCTTCTTGAAATACTTAATGCATGTGCTAGAGGTGATTTGTATTTCTTTATGAATACTGAGTTCCATGAGTCCAGGCCTAGAACTAAGTATAAGGGCATGCTCTCAATGACTCTCTTGAAATCTTGTGTTGATAAGGTAATATCTGCTATGTGTGCACTTGGGATTACTGTTTAGGAAGAAATCTGTTGGGTCATTCAGTTTTAATGTGGTTTTTGGCTCACTGAATACTGATTCATAAGGCCCTTTTAGAATCTCCAGATTTGCATTTTCCATCCAAGTAAAAGTTTTTTTTTTTTTTTTTTTTTATACTTTGTCGCTGTCTCCCGCGTTTGCGAGGTAGCGCAAGGAAACAGACGAAAGAAATGGCCCAACCCCCCCCCCCCCCCATACACATGTACATACACACGTCCACACACGCAAATATACATACCTACACAGCTTTCCATGGTTACCCCAGACGCTTCACATGCCTTGATTCAATCCACTGACAGCACGTCAACCCCTGTATACCACATGACTCCAATTCACTCTATTCCTTGCCCTCCTTTCACCCTCCTGCATGTTCAGGCCCCGATCACACAAAATCTTTTTCACTCCATCTTTCCACCTCCAATTTGGTCTCCCTCTTCTCCTCGTTCCCTCCACCTCCGACACATATATCCTCTTGGTCAATCTCTCCTCACTCATTCTCTCCATGTGCCCAAACCATTTCAAAACACCCTCTTCTGCTCTCTCAACCACGCTCTTTTTATTTCCACACATCTCTCTTACCCTTACGTTACTTACTCGATCAAACCACCTCACACCACACATTGTCCTCAAACATCTCATTTCCAGCACATCCATCCTCCTGCGCACATCTCTATCCATAGCCCACGCCTCGCAACCATACAACATTGTTGGAACCACTATTCCCTCAAACATACCCATTTTTGCTTTCCGAGATAATGTTCTCGACTTCCACACATTTTTCAAGGCTCCCAAAATTTTCGCCCCCTCCCCCACCCTATGATCCACTTCCGCTTCCATGGTTCCATCCGCTGACAGATCGACTCCCAGATATCTAAAACACTTCACTTCCTCCAGTTTTTCTCCATTCAAACTCACCTCCCAATTGACTTGACCCTCACCCCTACTGTACCTAATAACCTTGCTCTTATTCACATTTACTCTCAACTTTCTTCTTCCACACACTTTACCAAACTCAGTCACCAGCTTCTGCAGTTTCTCACATGAATCAGCCACCAGCGCTGTATCATCAGCGAACAACAACTGACTCACTTCCCAAGCTCTCTCATCCACAACAGACTTCATACTTGCCCCTCTTTCCAGGACTCTTGCATTTACCTCCCTTACAACCCCATCCATAAACAAATTAAACAACCATGGAGACATCACACACCCCTGCCGCAAACCTACATTCACTGAGAACCAATCACTTTCCTCTCTTCCTACACGTACACATGCCTTACATCCTCGATAAAAACTTTTCACTGCTTCTAACAACTTGCCTCCAACACCATATATTCTTAATACCTTCCACAGAGCATCTCTATCAACTCTATCATATGCCTTCTCCAGATCCATAAATGCTACATACAAATCCATTTGCTTTTCTAAGTATTTCTCACATACATTCTTCAAAGCAAACACCTGATCCACACATCCTCTACCACTTCTGAAACCGCACTGCTCTTCCCCAATCTGATGCTCTGTATATGCCTTCACCCTCTCAATCAATACCCTCCCATATAATTTACCAGGAATACTCAACAAACTTATACCTCTGTAATTTGAGCACTCACTCTTATCCCCTTTGCCTTTGTACAATGGCACTATGCACGCATTCCGCCAATCCTCAGGCACCTCACCATGAGTCATACATACATTAAATAACCTTACCAACCAGTCAACAATACAGTCACCCCCTTTTTTAATAAATTCCACTGCAATACCATCCAAACCTGCTGCCTTGCCGGCTTTCATCTTCCGCAAAGCTTTTACTACCTCTTCTCTGTTTACCAAATCATTTTCCCTAACCCTCTCACTTTGCACACCACCTCGACCAAAACACCCTATATCTGCCACTCTGTCATCAGACACATTCAACAAACCTTCAAAATACTCATTCCATCTCCTTCTCACATCACCGCTACTTGTTATCACCTCCCCATTTACGCCCTTCACTGAAGTTCCCATTTGCTCCCTTGTCTTACGCACCCTATTTACCTCCTTCCAGAACATCTTTTTATTCTCCCTAAAATTTACTGATAGTCTCTCACCCCAACTCTCATTTGCCCTTTTTTTTCACCTCTTGCACCTTTCTCTTGACCTCCTGTCTCTTTCTTTTATACTTCTCCCACTCAATTGCATTTTTTCCCTGCAAAAATCGTCCAAATGCCTCTCTCTTCTCTTTCACTAATACTCTTACTTCTTCATCCCACCACTCACTACCCTTTCTAAACAGCCCCCCTCCCACTCTTCTCATGCCACAAGCATCTTTTGCGCAATCCGTCACTGATTCCCTAAATACATCCCATTCCTCCCCCACTCCCCTTACTTCCATTGTTCTCACCTTTTTCCATTCTGTACACAGTCTCTCCTGGTACTTCCCCACACAGGTCTCCTTCCCAAGCTCACTCACTCTCACCACCTTCTTCACCCCAACATTCACTCCTCTTTTCTGAAAACCCATACTAATCTTCACCTTAGCCTCCACAAGATAATGATCGGACATCCCTCCAGTTGCACCTCTCAGCACATTAACATCCAAAAGTCTCTCTTTCGCATGCCTGTCAATTAACACGTAATCCAATAACGCTCTCTGGCCATCTCTCCTACTTACATAAGTATACTTATGTATATCTCGCTTTTTAAACCAGGTATTCCCAATCATCAGTCCTTTTTCAGCACATAAATCTACAAGCTCTTCACCATTTCCATTTACAACACTGAACACCCCATGCATACCAATTATTCCCTCAACTGCCACATTACTCACCTTTGCATTCAAATCACCCATCACTATAACCCGGTCTCGTGCATCAAAACCGCTAACACACTCATTTAGCTGCTCCCAAAACACTTGCCTCTCATGATCTTTCTTCTCATGCCCAGGTGCATATGCACCAATAATCACCCACCTCTCTCCATCAACTTTCAATTTTACCCATATTAATCGAGAATTTACTTTCTTACATTCTATCACATACTCCCACAACTCCTGCTTCAGGAGTATTGCTACTCCTTCCCTTGCTCTTGTCCTCTCACTAACCCCTGACTTCACTCCCCAGACATTTCCAAACCACTCTTCCCCTTTACCCTTGAGCTTCGTTTCACTCAGAGCCAAAACATCCAGGTTCCTTTCCTCAAACATACTACCTATCTCTCCTTTTTTCACATCTTGGTTACATCCACACACATTTAGGCACCCCACTCTGAGCCTTCGAGGAGGATGATCACTCCCCGCGTGACTCCTTCTTCTGTTTCCCATTTTAGAAAGTTAATACAAGGAGGGGAGGATTTCCGGCCCCCCGCTCCCGTCCCCTCTAGTAAAAGTATTTTGGGTTATTTCTTATTTCATTTTTGGCTCTTTCTTCTTCTTTTACCTGTGTTTCACATGACATTTTTAATTCATGATCTTTTTTTTTTTTTTTTTATACTTTGTCGCTGTCTCCCGCGTTTGCGAGGTAGCGCAAGGAAACAGACGAAAGAAATGGCCCAACCCCCCCCATACACATGTATATACATACGTCCACACACGAAAATATACATACCTACACAGCTTTCCATGGTTTACCCCAGACGCTTCACATGCCTTGATTCAATCCACTGACAGCACGTCAGCCCCGGTATACCACATCGCTCCAATTCACTCTGTTCCTTGCCCTCCTTTCACCCTCCTGCATGTTCAGGCCCCGATCACACAAAATCTTTTTCACTCCATCTTTCCACCTCCAATTTGGTCTCCCTCTTCTCCTTGTTCCCTCCACCTCCGACACATATATCCTCTTGGTCAATCTTTCCTCACTCATTCTCTCCATGTGCCCAAACCACTTCAAAACACCCTCTTCTGCTCTCTCAACCACGCTCTTTTTATTTCCACACATCTCTCTTACCCTTACGTTACTCACTCGATCAAACCACCTCACACCACACATTGTCCTCAAACATCTCATTTCCAGCACATCCATCCTCCTGCGCACAACTCTATCCATAGCCCACGCCTCGCAACCATACAACATTGTTGGAACCACTATTCCTTCAAACATACCCATTTTTGCTTTCCGAGATAATGTTCTCGACTTCCACACATTCTTCAAGGCCCCCAGAATTTTCGCCCCCTCCCCCACCCTATGATCCACTTCCGCTTCCATGGTTCCATCCGCTGCCAGATCCACTCCCAGATATCTAAAACACTTCACTTCCTCCAGTTTTTCTCCATTCAAACTCACCTCCCAATTGACTTGACCCTCAACCCTACTGTACCTAATAACCTTGCTCTTATTCACATTTACTCTTAACTTTCTTCTTCCACACACTTTACCAAACTCAGTCACCAGCTTCTGCAGTTTCACACATGAATCAGCCACCAGCGCTGTGTCGTCAGCGAACAACAACTGACTCACTTCCCAAGCTCTCTCATCCCCAACAGACTTCATACTTGCCCCTCTTTCCAAAACTCTTGCATTTACCTCCCTAACAACCCCATCCATAAACAAATTAAACAACCATGGAGACATCACACACCCCTGCCGCAAACCTACATTCACTGAGAACCAATCACTTTCCTCTCTTCCTACACGTACACATGCCTTACATCCTCGATAAAAACTTTTCACTGCTTCTAACAACTTTCCTCCCACACCATATATTCTTAATACCTTCCACAGAGCATCTCTATCAACTCTATCATATGCCTTCTCCAGATCCATAAATGCTACATACAAATCCATTTGCTTTTCTAAGTATTTCTCACATACATTCTTCAAAGCAAACACCTGATCCACACATCCTCTACCACTTCTGAAACCACACTGCTCTTCCCCAATCTGATGCTCTGTACATGCATTCACCCTCTCAATCAATACCCTCCCATATAATTTACCAGGAATACTCAACAAACTTATACCTCTGTAATTTGAGCACTCACTCTTATCCCCTTTGCCTTTGTACAATGGCACTATGCACGCATTCCGCCAATCCTCAGGCACCTCACCATGAGTCATACATACATTAAATAACCTTACCAACCAGTCAACAATACAGTCACCCCCTTTTTTAATAAATTCCACTGCAATACCATCCAAACCTGCTGCCTTGCCGGCTTTCATCTTCTGCAAAGCTTTCACTACCTCTTCTCTGTTTACCAAATCATTTTCCCTAACCCTCTCACTTTGCACACCACCTCGACCAAAACACCCTATATCTGCCACTCTATCATCAAACACATTCAACAAACCTTCGAAATACTCACTCCATCTCCTTCTCACATCACCACTAATTCATGATCTACGTCCAATTATTCCCTTACCTAGTTTTCCTTCCTTTGCTGGATGTGCTGTGCCTTCTTTAAAAGATCTACAAGTCTTTTCTGCCTCCTGTAAAGTGGTAGCCTTTCTTGTTCTAGTCTAGACCTTTTGTGCTTTCTTCCCACAAGTATTTGTCTGCTGCATGTTTGGAGTACCAAAGTGATCACATCATTTACACATCCCTCCTCTGTTTTAGTACTCAGTAGGGTTTCCCATTGTGACACAGACATCTCATTGATCACATCCTCCCAGTTTGTCCATTTGCTGTTAAAGGTGAATTTACCAAAAACACCTTTGTTTCCTGTGTCTAAGGTCATGATCATAGTACAGGGCATTTGAGATAGTAGTATCACATATAAGTCTATGTGTGATTTGTTGGTTTTAAGAAAACTTTTCACAAAGTCTAAAGAACTTTTATGCTGATGTTCATCTGAGCTGTTTCCAGTGCCAGAATTTTCTCTTATGATTCTATTTCCTGCATGTCCCCATTCAATGTGTGGTACGTTGAAGTCTCCTAAGACAATTACATTTGGGACTGGACTTCTGAGGAGGTTGGGACATCATTCAATTCTTCATTTTTGTTCTGTAATACCATTAGGCTTTGCATCAGGTGGTCTATAGATTACTGCAATAAACTGGTTTGGGTTTTCAGTCTTGATAATGAGTGCTTCTACTGCATCATTTGAGGAGTTCAAGAGTTCAGTTGATATGAGTGTATCTACTATATACAGTGCAACTCCTCCACATGAACTAGCCCTGTCACATTTGAGCAAGTTGTGAATCTGGGATCCACACCTCACTATCAATATGGTCTTTTGTGTGTGTTTCAGTGAAGGCTGCAAATAATGAATATGACAATTTGGCAAGCCACTAATAAACAGGATTTTATTTATTCTATGTGATTTCAGTCCATGTACATTGGCATATATGAAGGACATTACAAGGCTTGTCTGTATTGTTTTGGAGTTCCTATCTTTCGTATTTTATGTGCCATGACACTATGGTCAAATGCTCTTGCAAAGTCTGTGTAAATCACATCAGTATTTTCTTTGTTTTCCAAAGCTTTAACAATCCTATCTGACAATCCTAACTGACAGAATGCTTTCAGTTCCATCACCATTCTGAAGAAGGAAGCCAGTATCATTTCCTCTTCTGGTAGTTCTTCCCTGCCTCTGTTTTGTTCCTTAACTAAAAAATAATGTGTATTCTGATGATGAACTAAGGATATGCCTCATTGTCCCTGATATGTGGTTGCTCTCATAGTACTTCTTCAAGCAATGCTTAATCCCAGTGACTGTTTGCACAATTCTGAATGGAAGAATCTGCATATTTTCCCATATCAGCATTTACCTTTCTTCAGCTACTTTAAGCATTTTCTAGGGTATTTATGTTTACATTTTCCTCAGTATATGCCAGTCTTGCCAGATATGCAATTTTCCTTTGCATAATATCTAAACTTTGCCTATCCCCAGATTTGTTGTTCATTTACTGCATCACCTCTCACCCTCTCTGTGTTTGTGGCCAGGCCTGATAGTGTTTCCTGGCTTCTGCTTTCTTCCTCCCTTGTTCCTTCCATACTTGAGTCAGCATCAAAGGTCCCTTTCACTGCTCACATCTGTGATAAAGGCTTCCTGGCCTCCATTTTCTACCTCTCTGTCCATACCAGAGTTGGAGATCTGTCTCTCTCTAAAAACATGTCTGTGCTTACCATTTCCTAGTTTCCAGTTACTCCTCTTTCTATACTTGATCAATGTCAGAGTCACTTTCTGTGCTCATGTCTTTGGTTGAAGTTTCCTGACCTCCACTTTCAATGTGAATTTCCACAGTGGACTCTCCCTCTGTGAGAGTCTATTAAGTTTACCTGATCTAAGTGTGCACTCTTAATGTGCACTCTTAAACTTCTTAACTGTGCATCCTATGGAGTTTCAGATGATGAGTCTTGGGGTCTGGATGTTTAAACTTATCTCTTTTTGTGTATAATGCACCTCGGGATTTCAAAAGTAGTATATTACAAAGTCTTCCATACCTGTCTTGCCAGAAGGATGTCATTTCTGAATATAAAATGGGAACCAAACCTCCTCCTCCTTTTTCCTCTTTCCATTCTTACTACCGTGTACCCCTCTACACAGAAAAGGTGAGATCTTACCTCCACAGATCCAGCACCATCAGGTGTGTTTTACTTTATAAAATCCATAAATTTCAGCTCTTTACTATGTACCAGTAATCTATCAGTTTTGTATACAATATTTTCAGCCATCCATTACCACTGCCTAATATTCTTGAACCCCCTCCAGCACTGGGGATGATCTACCCTCTTGGTTCATTAAGTATCTTCCATTTTTTGCCTTCTAACTGTCTTCCTTGTTTTTCCCTTGCTTCTCCAAGTCTACCTACCTGATTAATATTCGACTGATATCCACCTTGTTTTTGAGTTCCTTAACCTGTACCCTTGATTCCAAATCAAACAACCATAACTGGCTGCACCTTTATGACTTTTACCAATAATTCTTCTTTTTTTCTTTACCACAGAGACTGCATCTAGTAAATCTGCTGCCTCTAATAACCCTATGATCAGCAATTCATTCTTTCCCCTTTCCTCTTTATTTGGGGGTATAGTCTTCATCTATTCCAAAAATAATAAAAAACTTAGTCTGTTGAGCTCATGGGTAACCAACCAATCATTCCAATTTAGTTGCTACCTACCTTGCAACACAGTTCATCAGCTTTGGTTCCTCAGTCTATGTTCCTCTGGCCTTCTCTAAAATCTCCTTTTCTGCTAATAAGCAGCAATCCCACATGCTCTATACTTTTCTGAAATTCTCATCTGGACCATAAATTTAGCTTACTGTTATGTCTCTTCCCAATACATATAATTCATCATTCTATCAACAGCTTCTCTTAGTCTCAACGTCCTTAGGTTCCTGTCACACTGCATCTGTTAACATCCTCCAAGTCTACTGCCACCCTAAACACTGCACCTCCCACCCCAAGATTTTCAATAAATATCTATACTTTTTCAACAGCCTCTTGATGTTCAGAATAGCTCCTTCTAACCTTTACTGCTCTTTAATCATTTTAGCTTCATTCCTATGATGCCAATCTCTGCTCATGATAATTTACCTTAATCTCTAAATCCATACGTTCCTTCATTTCATGACACCTTTCATGACCTTAAAATGATCACTGCATTTTTTACTTCCATCTCTGACTGCATCAATCTTTGATCCTGGTTTTTATATTAATCTAACTAACATATGGTGATACAAGTTTTATCTCTTCCTCTTGTTTCCTTTTTGTGGATGTCACAATTGCCTGGTTTTGATATTTCCCCTGACGTAAATCCATTTCTGGCTAATAGCAAATTGAAAAAAGTGTGTGTGTGTTAGGGGGAAGGTGTGACATACAACTTAAACTAATAAAACAGTTCATATTATGATAATAATTACAACACTAAAGTGTACCCACCATAGGATCATGGATATGTGGTGCCATGTAATGTGGTTGTGTGAGGTGGGAGGAGGGGCCCATCATGGACGGTGTGGGATATGGGTAGTTTCCCATGGCTCCTGCTGCCGCTGCTGCTGCTACTGCTGCTCCACTTCCACCACCACCCGCTGGACCCCATACATCACTACCTCCACCCTCTGGAAAGAAAGTTAGGTATACATATTTTGTCCAACCAAATTAATCTTCTACAATTATTTTTCGCAGTAGTTATTACAGCAGTTATAGAAAAAGAACTATTCTTTTCAATAATTTCTTCAATCAAAAATAAATGAATAGCAATTCTTTCAAGTCTAGTTCTTCACCAAGAAACATATATGGGGGTAAAATAAATTCATATCAAAGAAACAAATACAGCATAATGGGACAATACATGAAACGTCTGTTATCAAAGTGAAGCAGTTCTGTAGCACTTCAAGAAAGTTGTACCTAACTCAGAATATGCTCAAGGCACAAGTAATTTCAGCAGCATGTAACAAAAAATGCTGATCATGATGGTTTTACTGAAACAAGTTATGATACAGTTAACCTTAGTTCTTGGTGCATAAATATCACAAACTAAAATAGTAAACTTGCTCTGGAAAGCTTGTCAAACTGTTCACACAATCCCCATTCCATTTCACCACCACCTATCAGATATCCAGCCCTCATCACTTGCATTCTTAGTACTGTATCATTAGATATTTCAGATTTACAAATCAAACGGCAACAGCTGTTGTATCACAGAGTCCAATTTACATAATGAGTGTGGTAAGCTCATGATAAACTACTTCAAATATAAACCATGAATGAGAATTAGATTGGTAAACGTTTTGGACTGAACATTTTACTGTGCAGTGACTGAAAACAGCCTGATTTACAATTAGCTGGGAACTGTTAGTTAAGAAGTTATACACCAACCTTCCAATTCTATTCAACATTCCCAACTTAACTGATTTATATGCTATGACAACATAATCACATTTATCATAAGCTTTTGTAAAGTCTGTTTACATCATCCTGTTTGTTCTCCAGTACCTCTATAGTGGTCAGGCAACTCAAGAAGCAAGACCTTCCCACCCTTAAACATGCTGTCCTGGCTTGTGCAGATTGTTTTATATCATAAAATGAGCCAATTTACATCTTAGGACTCAAAAGTTTTAATAATGTGTTATCATTGCTATTCAATGGTCTCTTTTTAAGGCTGCTTTATGTCTACATTTGTGGAGTGGGATGACTAAGTTTGATGCTAAAGGTGGCCATTTTCCTACTCCGTCACTGTAAATTTCACGGAATCTTTCACCATGGAACTCCAATTCCAAATAAATGTTACTATGGAAATTGTTAAGCTGTTAATAGTTTCCACAATCATAACTCTTATCTAATTGGTAGGTTTCACAATTATGACTCATCTTTAAATCTTGTCACATTTCAGTTCCTTTTATATTCTTTTTAAAATTTATCACATCTTTGCTCTTTTTATATCTTCATTTATCACATAATCAAACTTAAGCACTGTATGATCACTTTTCGAACAGGTGTATCATATATGATATTTTCAATAGGAAATACTAGATCATGCACAGCACTGTGAACTATTGCAAAAATGCTAATATATATGAAGGTAAGATCTTGTACCTCTTATCCTAATGTGTTCATTTACATGCTGAAAAGCAAATTTTCCTGTATAAACTTTAAACACTTGTCTCTTTATGACTGTCAACTTGAGAATCCAAAATCCTCTTTAAAAGTTAAATACTTCACCATTAGTATTCTAACATCTTTGAGAAATGTTCGTTTTATTGTTCCCCCATTGTTTATTTGTTCTGGATTACTAAAAATTGTTGGGAGGAGGATTATGTATTACTATCAAAATTCACCTTTTCCTACTGTTACTCTTCTTATTAAGTACAATCTGAATGGGTGTTCTTCCACTTATTCCTGAAACTTAAGGTTTTGTTTTATCATGAGGGATCCTTAAAAGATTTTGAGAGTTCCATATCACAATTACAATTCCCTTTTTCCTACTGTTTCTCTTCCTATTGTGTACAATTTGAATGGGTCTTCTACTGTTTCCTGATATTTAAGGCTATGCCTTATTATGTGGGTCAATCCTCTTCTCCTTTAACTTCTCTTTCCCTCCTTGCTCCTAAACAGAACAGGTGAATTCTTATATCTCTTAGGAAAGGTTTCTCCCTAAAACAAATTTAGTTCAATTTTCCATGCTAGGATCCTTACAGTCCAGCTCTATGCCCTTTACAACTATGGTAATCCAACTGCATTTTATACATTACTTTCATCTAAATACCTAACATTCTTGACCTTTCTGTGGCACTAGCAAGGGAATATCCTGTAGTCTTGCCTAATGTTGTGTCTCCCATTTAATCCTTTCTGACTACATTCTTTGCATCTTTCCCCTTTCTAACCTTGGTCTATTATGCTTGATAAATACTCCAGTGAATTTCACAGTGTTTCTGAGTTTCTTAGCCTGCTAAAGTCCCTTATGGCAAGATGACTTCAAGATTGTCCTATCATTCTTTTGTCATAACCACCAATTCTCCATTTTCTTAACACAAACTGCATCTGATACTTCAATTACTTCCAGTAATCTTTTAATTAGTATTCCTTATCTCTTCTTTCTTTCTTCTTCACCTACCATGTGATCTTCCAGTTCCAAGATGATCAATGATTTTCATCTATTGTATCAATCTCCTGGTTTACGAATCTCTTGAATTTTGGTGCCACCTACCTTACAGGTAAGTCCAGTATTGCTTCATCAACGTCTGTCCCTGATTTCCTCTATAATCTACCTTCTTGCTAATAAGCACTGATCCTGTAGGCTTTGCACTTTCTTTAACTTTTCATCGACTAGACCACAAGTTATCCTGACTGTTCCATCTGTCAAATCATATAATTCTTTCTATTCTTTTGATAGGTTCACTCAATTTCCTGCATACCTCTACTTCAGTGTACTTAAGTCTGTCCCATTGAATGTCTTCATGCTCAAAGTATGCTGACCAGCCCCAGGAATTCCTTCTCCCTGCATGTGAGTGTGTAATTACCAGCATCTACTTGTAATGTTCGGGGGGGGGGGGGGGGGGGGGGGGGGGGGGGGGGGGGGGGGGAATTGCTCAATCATTATCTAGCATCATACAACATTTTAAATCTACATGTGATGTCTACACTAACCATGTCTTCATTTTTTTAATTCCATAATTCCATCATCAATACTATAATGCTACAAAAGTACTTTTCCATGTCTTTTTTAATAAGTTTCTTGATTAATTTCATGTTATGTCCTCTGGTTTCTCTCTCCCTATATCTTTCAGTGTTCACTGTCAAACACTTAAAATACTTGAATGTTACAATAAGGTAACACCTCCCTTATCTCTCTTCCATGGTGGGCAAATTAAAGGCCTTTGGCCTTTCCTTGTAACTCAGCTCTTTTAATTCTGGTACTATCTTTGAAGCTACACTCTGGACTTTTATAAGTCCTTCATGCTGTTTCAGGGGTAATAACCACTAATTACCTAAATGCACTGTTCAAGTGAGTTTTCCACATGTGGGACCCCATCTCTTGAACCTTCTCTACTACCATAAAACTTCCTAAATCGATGCATTCTGTCTGCACTATGTCCTCAGTCATTTCACTAATTCTTTAAATCTTCTAACAAATTTCTAGCTTAAATTCATGCTATGTCTCCTAGCTGCTATCCCAGCATGTCTTGAAAAAGTAATCACTTTCTACACTATGGATGCATCTTACACAAAAAAAAAAGGTTGTGATCACGTCAACCCTCATTCTTCCCTTTCCATGGTGAGGATATTTAATGATCTCAAGCCTTTTCCTGTTACTCAGCTCGCTAATTCTAGTATCATCCTGCTGCCCTCCTTTGGACTGGCTCTAACAGACCCTTGAGCTTCTTAGGTGTGACAACCAAAGTTGAGAAGTATGTTATAGTTTTAGCCTAAAAAAGATGTGAACAGCTTGTTGAAAATTTCCTTGTCCATATACCTGAAAGCTATTCTAATATTCGCCTGAAGACAATTTGCCTCCTACTTCTTGAAGTGTGGCTCTTATAACAGGTTAAGGACCACATCAACCCCCAAGTCTCTCTTACACACAGATTCCTGTAGCTGTTAGCACTGGTGAACATGCAACCAAGCTGAATTTTCATATTCATGTATATCTTTTCATTCACATTTTTTCCGGTAGTATGTACAAATGGTCGTAAGTAGGGGACTGACAGTATGTCATCTGGGCCAAATGCAATGCCCAGGATTCAAATAAAAGTGAGTAAATTCAAATAAAAGTGAGTAAATTACTGATTCATGGTCAGTAACCCTAATCACCATAATTAAGAAGGCCCATGATCAGGTGTATATGAGTGTATCACTGGACTCCATTTGAAGAGAAAAGTCAACTTTTAGGAACTGTTTCAACATCAGTGGATGGAAGAGTAATCTTGAGGGACTTCTTACTGCAATGGAACCCAAATTTTCCTTACTCATGAGGATTGTAGCACTGAAAATGTTGGTAGAGGCATATCATGGACTTCTTGAGCCTAAGTCTAAACATTTTTTCCCCTATCTCCTTGGCTGATCCTTGAAAAATCTATATGTAATAAACAGTAAGGGTATTGATTGAGAGGGTGAAGGCATGTACAGAGCATCAGATTGGGGAAGAGCAGTGTGGTTTCAGAAGTGGTAGAGGATGTGTGGATCAGGTGTTTGCTTTGAAGAATGTATGTGAGAAATACTTAGAAAAGCAAATGGATTTGTATGTAGCATTTATGGATCTGGAGAAGGCATATGATAGAGTTGATAGAGATGCTCTGTGGATGGTATTAAGAATATATGGTGTGGGAGGAAAGTTGTTAGAAGCAGTGAAAAGGTTTTATCGAGGATGTAAGGCATGTGTACGTGTAGGAAGAGAGGAAAGTGATTGGTTCTCAGTGAATGTAGGTTTGCGGCAGGGGTGTGTGATGTCTCCATGGTTGTTTAATTTGTTTATGGATGGGGTTGTTAGAGAGGTAAATGCAAGAGTTTTGGAAAGAGGGGCAAGTATGAAGTCTGTTGGGGATGAGAGAGCTTGGGAAGTGAGTCAGTTGTTGTTCGCTGATGATACAGCGCTGGTGGCTGATTCATGTGAGAAACTGCAGAAGCTGGTGACTGAGTTTGGTAAAGTGTGTGGAAGAAGAAAGTTAAGAGTAAATGTGAATAAGAGCAAGGTTATTAGGTACAGTAGGGTTGAGGGTCAAGTCAATTGGGAGGTGAGTTTGAATGGAGAAAAACTGGTGGAAGTGAAGTGTTTTAGATATCTGGGAGTGGATCTGGCAGCGGATGGAACCATGGAAGCGGAAGTGGATCATAGGGTGGGGGAGGGGGCGAAAATTCTGGGGGCCTTGAAGAATGTGTGGAAGTCGAGAACATTATCTCGGAAAGCAAAAATGGGTATGTTTGAAGGAATAGTGGTTCCAACAATGTTGTATGGTTGCGAGGCGTGGGCTATGGATAGAGTTGTGCGCAGGAGGATGGATGTGCTGGAAATGAGATGTTTGAGGACAATGTGTGGTGTGAGGTGGTTTGATCGAGTGAGTAACGTAAGGGTAAGAAAGATGTGTGGAAATAAAAAGAGCGTGGTTGAGAGAGCAGAAGAGGGTGTTTTGAAGTGGTTTGGGCACATACAGAGGATGAGTGAGGAAAGATTGACCAAGAGGATATATGTGTCGGAGGTGGAGGGAGCAAGGAGAAGAGGGAGACCAAATTGGAGTTGGAAAGATGGAGTGAAAAAGATTTTGTGTGATCGGGGCCTGAACATGCAGGAGGGTGAAAGGAGGGCAAGGAATAGAGTGAATTGGAGCGATGTGGTATACTGGGGTTGACGTGCTGTCAGTGGATTGAATCAAGGCATGTGAAGCGTCTGGGGTAAACCATGGAAAGCTGTGTAGGTATGTATATTTGCGTGTGTGGACGTATGTATATACATGTGTATGGGGGGGGGGGTTGGGCCATTTCTTTCGTCTGTTTCCTTGCGCTACCTCGCAAACGCGGGAGACAGCGACAAAGTATAAAAAAAAAAAAAAAAAAAAATTTCTATGTATCATTGTTCTTCCTTTTTAAGGGGTATATAAATTTTTTTTCCATGTACTAATATAGTTGGAGACAAAAATGGTATCAAATGTGAACAGCTGAAATGTTGTTCACACTGCAGTAAAGGTGTGTGTACTTGTATCAAGTGCCAAACAAACTAAACTGAAATTTGTAAATAGAGTTGGATCACTGGAAAAACTGCTTATATCTTCAGACAACAAGATGGAAGCAACGGCAAAATCTGATGGGCCAATGAGAAAATTGCTCACTAGAGTAAGAACTTAGCATCATGACGGAGGGAACTGATTCCAGCAGTGTGTTATGGGATATTTTACTGTTTTCTGGAAATAATCATTCTTACATCACAGAGACTTTATTCTTTAATCTGCATCAATGTCATGTTTTCTGATGTCGCCATAAAAAAATTCTTACACTATGAACAATAATCCTCATTGAGAAACAGTAACAGATTTCAAATATCAACAGGACCAACCGAGAGAAAAAAGGGGACACATCTGTCCTGCACCATACACTTTGAATGAAGCAGAGATGAGCATATTGCTGCTGAAATGGAATATTTTGTACTGTATAATCATACTTGAATATGAGTATCTGACCTTACATTTGTAATCATTATCAACGATATGTACTCTCAAAAAAAAAAAAAAAAAGCCATGGTAAAAGTAGAAATACTTAAGTACAAGAAACCCTCAAGAATCTACTAGTTTATCATAGTAACACAGATTAATGGCATCTCAAGACCCTGCCAGGGTAATCAGAAAGGCAATGATGGTTTACCAAATGGTGGATCTTCTCATTTTCTGAGCCACTGTAACCATTAGGCTATGGGATAATCTAAGTAAAGTAGGATTCTCTCATTTTCAGCTCTTTCCTAATGGCTCTTAGGCCCTGAGACAACTGAAGAAAAGCCTTAATCCCCTAAAAAAAAAAAAAAAAATCTAGGACATGGCCCCCTTTAATAGTAAAGTATACCTATCATCACATAACCCAGGCTGTGAAGATGATGGCCCCGACCAATACTACAAGGCAATGCAACACCTCCCCCTGCAGCTCCAAGGTTGTGCTGCAATCAGTAGCAAGGTAAGAATGGACTCCTATGGAATGAATGTTTTACCACAAGAATAATACAAAACAACAACGATGATGGTTACTTTTCACTAAAAATGTATCCACAAGTAGGTGAGTGGATACGGCCTCACTTCATCTATTTCCTGGTGCAACCTCACTAATGCAGGGGGTGGTGATGTTGTTTCCTGTGGGGAAGGGTGGCACCGGGAATGGATGAAGATCAGCAAGTATGAGTACATGTGTATATACGTTTGTGTTTGTAAATGTATTTATGTATGTATGTTTGTAGAAAAATTGGAGGAAGTGAATCATAAGGTGGGGGAGGGGGAGAAGGTTCTAGGAGCGATAAAGAATGTGTGCAAGGAGACACATACGCAGACATTATATACATACACATGTACACATTCATACTTGCTTGCCTTTCTCCACTCTTGGCCCTAACCCACCCCACAGGAAAACAGCATCGCTAACCCCTGCTTCAGCGAGGTAGCACCAGGAAAACAGACAAAAAGGCCACATTCTTTCACACTCAGTCTCTATCTGTCATGTGTAATGCACCGAAACCACAGCTCCCTATCCACATCCAGGCCCCACAGACCTTTCCATGGTTCACCCCAGACACTTCACATGCCCTCGTTCAATCCATTGAGAGCATGTCGACCCCGGTAAACCATGTCATTCCAATTCACTCTATTCCTTGCATGCCTCTCACCCTCCTGTATGTTCAGGCCCCAGTTGCTCAAAATCTTTTTCACTCAATCCTTCTACCTCCACTTTGGCCTCCTGTTTCTTCTTCCCTCCACCTCTGATGCATATATCCTCTTTGTCAATCTTTCCTCACTCACTCTCTCCATATGTCCTAACCATTTCAACACACCCTCTTCTGCTCTCTCAACCATACTCTTTTTATTTCCACACATCTCTCTTACCCTTACTTTACTTACTCAATCAAACCACCTTACACAACCAACTATCCTCAAACATGTCATTTCCAACACATTCACCCTCCTCTGTACAACCCTATCTATAGCCAAGCCTTACAACCATATAATACCGTTGGAACTACTATTCCTTAAAACACATTCTTCAATGCTCCCAGAACCTTTGCCCCCTCCCCCACCCTGTGACTCACTTCTGCTTCCATAGTTCAATCTGCTGCTAAGTCCACTCCCAGATATCTAAAACACCTCATCTCCTCCAATTTTACTCCATTCAACCTTATATCCTAATAAACTTGTCCCTCAACCCTACTGAACCTAATAACCTTGCTCTTATTCACATTTACTCTCAACTTTTTCCTTTCACAAACTTTTCCAAACTCAGTCACCAATTTCTACAGTTTCTAACATGAATTAGACACTAGAGCTGTATCACTGGCAAACAACGACTGACTCACTTCCCAGGTCCTCTCATCCACAACAGACTGCATACTCGCCCCTCTCTCCAAAACTCTTGCATTTACCTTCCTAACCACCCCATCCATAAACACATTAAAGAACCATGGGAACATCACACACCCCTGCCGCAGACTGATATTCACTGGGAACCAATCATCCTCCTTTCTTCCTACTCATACACATGCCTTACATCCTTGGTAAAAACTTTCCACTGTTTCTAGCAACTTACCTCCCACACCTTATTCTCTCAAAACCTTCCACAAAGCATCTCTATCCACCCTATCATATGCCCTCTCCAGATCCATAAATGCTACTTACAAATCCAATTGTTTTTCTAAGTATGTCTCACATACATTCTTCAAAGCAAACATCTGATCCACACTTCCTCTACCACTTTGGAAACCACACTGCTCTTCCCTAATCTGACACTCTGTACATGCCTTCACCCTCTCAATCAATACCTTCCCATACAATTTCCCAGGAATACTCAACAAACTTATATCTCTAGTTTGAACACTCACCTTTATTCCCTTTGCCTTTGGACAATGGCACTATGCATGCATTCTGCCAAACCTCAGGCATTTCACCATGGTCCATACATACATTGAATATCTTTATCAAGCAATCAACAACACAATCACCCCTTTTTAATAAATTCCACAGCAATACCATCCCAACCCGCCGCCTTGCAGGATTTCATCCTCCGCAACGCTTTCACTACCTCTTCTCTTCACCAAGCCATTCTCCCTGACCCTCTCACTTTGCACACCACCCCGACCAAAACACCCTATATCTGTCACTCTATCACCAAACACATTCAATAAACCTTCAAAATACTCACTCCATCTCCTTCTCACTCCATCACTACCTGTTATCACTTCCCCACTTGCTCCGTTCACCAATGCTCTCATTTGTTCTCTTGTTCTATGTACGTTGTTTACCTCCTTCCAAAACATCTTTTTATTCTCCCTAAAATCGACACTCTCTGCCACTTTCTTTTACACATCTCCCAGTCATTTGCACTACTTCCCTGCAAATATTGTCCAAAAGGCTCTCTTTTCTCTTTCACTATCAAACTCATCATCCCACCACTCACTACCCTTTCTAATCTGCCTAACCTTGCACCTTTATCATGTGGTGTTAGGTGGTCTGATCAAGTGAGTAGTGAAAGAGTATGAGAGATGTGTGGTAATAAAAAGCGTGGTTGAGAGAGAAGAAGAGGGTGCAATGAAATGGTTTGGACACATGGAGAGAATGAGTAAGGAAAGATTGACCAAGAGGATATATGTGTCAGAGGTGAAGGGAGAAGCGGGAGACCACATTGGAGGTGGAAGGATGCAGTGAAAAAGATTTTGAGCGATCAGGGCCTGAACATAAAGGTGGGTGAAAGGCGTGCAAGGAATAGAGTGAATTGGAATGTTGTGGTATACTGGGGTTGACATGCTGTCACTGGATTGAACCAGGGCATGTGAAGTGTCTGGGGGTAAACCATGGAAAGGTCTGTGGAAAATGAGGTATGGTTTCAGTGCATTACACATGACAGCTAGAGACTGAGTGCGAACAAATGTGGCCTTTGGTGTCTTTTCCTAGCGCTACCTTGCTGGAAGGGTGGGGTGAGGTGGGAGGGTGGGGGTGACACTATTTCATGTGTGGCGGGTGGCAAAGGAAATGGATTAAGGCAGCAAGTATGAATATGTACATGTGTATATATGTATATGTCTGTGTATGTGTATATACATGTATACCTTGAAATGTACATATATATGTATGTATATGTGTGCATATGGTGGTTATGTGTTATGTGTTACCTCGTTGATGTGGGAAACAGCGATGAAGTATCATAATGAATAATAAATAATGCATATATCTATTCATAAATTATTTTTGTTGCTGTCTCCCGTGTTAGCGAGGTAGTGCAAGGAAACAGACAAAAGAATGACCTAACCCACCCAGATACACATGTATACACATACATGTCCACACACGCACATATACATACCTATACATCTCAACGGATACATATATATACACATACGGACATATACATATATACACATGTACATAATTCATAGTATGCCCTTATTCATTCCTGTCACCACCCCGCCACACATGAAATGACAACCCCCTCCCCCCGCATGTGCTCGAGGTAGGGCTAGGAAAAGACAATAAAGACCACATTTGTTCACACTCAGTCTCTACCTGTCATGTATAATGCACCGAACCACAGCTCTCTTTCCACATCCAGGCCCCACAAACATTCCATGGTTTACCCCAGACGCTTCACATGCCCTGGTTCAATCCATTGACAACACGTCGACCCCGGTATACCACATCGTTCCAATTCACTTTATTCCTTGCACGCCTTTCACCCTCCTGCATGTTCAGGCCTCGATCACTCAAAATCTTTTTCACTCCATCTTTCCACCTCCGATTTGGTCTCCCACTTCTCCTCGTTCCCTCCACCTCTGACACATATATCCTCTTGGTCAATCTTTCCTCACTCATTCTCTCCATGTGCCCAAACTATTTCAAAACACCCTCTTCTGCTCTCTCAACCACACTCTTTTTATTACCATACATCTCTTACCCTTTCATCCCTTACTTGATCAAAACACCTCACACCACATTTTGTCCTCAACCATCTCATTTTCAGCACATCCACCCTCTTCCGCACAACTCTATCTACAGCCCACGCCTTGCAACCATATAACATTGTTGGAACCACTATGCCTTCAAACACACTCATTTTTGCTTTCCAAAATAATGTTCTCGACTTCCACATATTTTTCAACGCTCCCAGAACTTTCGCCCCCTCCCCCACCCTACGATTCACTTTTGCTTCCATGGTTCCATACACTGCCAAGTCCACTCACAGATATCTAAAACACTTCACTTCCTCCAGTTTTTCTCCATTCAAATGCACCTCCCAATTGACTTGTCCCTCAATCCTACTGTACCTAATAACCTTGCTCTTATTCGCATTTACTCTCAGCTTTCTTCTTTCACACACTTAACCAAACTCAGTCACCAGCTTCTGCAGTTTCTCATCCGAATCTGCAACCAACGCTGTATCATCAGCGAACAACAACAACTGACTCCCTTCCCAAGCTCTCTCATCCACAACAGACTGCATACTTGCCTCTCTTTCCAAAACTCTTGCATTCACCTCCCTAACAACCCCATCCATAAACAAATTAAACAACCATGGAGACATCACGCACCCCTGTCGAAAACCAACATTCACTGAGAACCAATCACTTTCCTCTCTTTCTACTCATACACATGCCTTACATCCTCGATAAAAACTTTTCACTGCTTCTAACAACTTGCCTCCCACACCATATATTCTTAATACCTTCCACAGAGCATCTCTATCAACTCTATCATATACCTTCTCCAGATCCATAAATGCTACATACAAATCCATTTGCACTTCTGAGTATTTCTCACATACATTCTTCAAAGCAAACACACCTGATTCACACATCCTCTACTACTTTTGAAACCACACTGCTCTTCCCCAATCTGATGCTCTGTATATGCCTTCACTCTCTCAATCAATACCCTCCCATATAATTTACCAGGAATACTCAACAAACTTATACCTCTGTAATTTGAGCACTCACTTTTATCCCCTTTGCCTTTGTACAATGGCACGATGCAAGCATTCCGCCAGTCCTCAGGCACCTCACCATGAGTCATACATACATACATCAAATAACCTTACCAACCAGTCAACTATACAGTCACCCCCTTTTTTAATAAATTCCACTGCAATAACATCCAAACCTGCTGCCTTGCTGGCTTTCATCTTCTGCAAAGCTTTCACTACCTCTTCACTGTTTACCAAATCATTCTCCCTAAGCCTCTCACTTTGCACACCACCTCGACCAAAACACCGTAAATCTGCCACTCTATCATCAAACACATTCAACAAACCTTCAAAATACTCACTCCATCTCCTTCTCACATCACCACGACTTGTTATCACCTCCCCATTGGCCCCCTTCACCATTTGTTCCCTTGTCTTATGCACTTTATTTACCTCCTTCCAAAACATCTTTTTATTCTGCCTAAAATTTAATAATACTTTCTCACCGCAACTCTCATTTGCCCTCTTTTTCACCTCTTGCAGCTTTCTCTTGAACTCCTGTCTCTTTCTTTTATACATCTCCCAGTCATTTGCATTATTTCCCTGCAAAAATCATCCAAATGCCTCTCTCTTCTCTTTCACTGATAATCTTACTTCTTCATCCCACCACTCACTACCCTTTCTAATACATACATATATATATATATATATATATATATATATATATATATATATATATATATATATATATATATTTTTTTTTTTTTTCATACTATTCGCCATTTCCCGCAATAGCGAGGTAGCGTCAAGAACAGAGGACTGGGCCTTTGAGGGAATACCCTCACCTGGCCCCCTTCTCTGTTCCTTCTTTTGGAAAAAAAAAAAAAAAAACGAGAGGGGAGGATTTCCAGCCCCCCGCTCCCTTCCCTTTTAGTCGCCTTCTACGACACGCAGGGAATACGTGGGAAGTATTCTTTCTCCCCTATCCCCAGGGATAATATCTTTTTATATATATTTTTTTTTTTTTCATACTATTCGCTATTTCCCGCGATAGCGAGGTAGCGTTAAGAACAGAGGACTGGGCTTTTGAGGGAATATCCTCACCTGGACCTCTTCTCTGTTCCTTCTTTTGGGAAAAAAAAAAAAAAAAAAAAAAAAAAAAAAGAGAGGGGAGGATTTCCAGCCCCCCGCTCCCTTCCCTTTTAGTCGCCTTCTACGACACGCAGGGAATACGTGGGAGGTATTCTTTCTCCCCTATCCCCAGGGAATATATTTTTTGTACAAAGGCAAAGGGGATAAGAGTGAGTGCTCAAATTACAGAGGTATAAGTTTGTTGAGTATTCCTGGTAAATTATATGGGAGGGTATTGATTGAGAGGGTGAAGACATGTACAGAGCATCAGATTGGGGAAGAGCAGTGTGGTTTCAGAAGTGGTAGAGGATGTGTGGATCAGGTGTTTGCTTTGAAGAATGTATGTGAGAAATACTTAGAAAAGCAAATGGATTTGTATGTAGCATTTATGGATCTGGAGAAGGCATATGATAGAGTTGATAGAGATGCTCTGTGGAAGGTATTAAGAATATATGGTGTGGGAGGCAAGTTGTTAGAAGCAGTGAAAAGTTTTTATCGAGGATGTAAGGCATGTGTACGTGTAGGAAGAGAGGAAAGTGATTGGTTCTCAGTGAATGTAGGTTTGCGGCAGGGGTGTGTGATGTCTCCATGGTTGTTTAATTTGTTTATGGATGGGGCTGTTAGGGAGGTAAATGCAAGAGTTTTGGAAAATATATATATATATATATATATATATATATATATATATATATATATATATATATATATATATATATATATATATATACATATATATATATACACATATACATACATATATATATATATATATATATATATATATATATATATATATATATATATATATATATATATATATATATATATATATATATATACTTCTTTTCCATACCTCCATCGCCGCTTTGCGCACTAGCAAGGAAGAGCTAGGAGCAGACGAAGAAAGACGCATTTGCTCACATCCGTTCTTTAGTCTTTATGTGTAGTGCACTAGAAACCACAGCATCCTATCCTCAATCAGTTTTAACAGACCTTTCCATGGTTTATACTGGCTACTTCACAAGCTCTGGTTCAGTCCATTAACGGCACATCGACCCCTGTACAACACATCGTTCCAATTCACTCTATCCCCTTTAACCCTCCTGCATGTTCAGGCCCCGACCACTCAAAATATTCTTTCACTCCATCCTTCCATCTCCAATTCTGTCTCCCACTTTTCCTTGTTCCCTCTACCTGTGACACATATATCATCTCTGTTAACCTATCCTCACTCATTCTCTCCATATGTCCGAGACATTTCAGCACACTCTTTTCAGCTCTCTCAACCACACTCTTTATATTACCACATATCTCTCTTATTCTTGTATTACTTACTCGATCCAACCACCTCACAGCACATACAGTCCTCAAACATTTCATTTCCAAGGCATCCACCCTCCTCCGCGTGACTTATTTCACAGCCCATATGATATTACTGAGACTGCTATATCTTCAATAATATAAATCTTTGCCCTCCCAGGTAACGCCCTCTCATTACACTCATTCTTCAGTGCTCCTAGAACCTTTGCTACCAAATCTACTAGTTGATTTACTTCTGTTACCGAGGTTCCATTTGCTGCCAAGTCCACTTCCAGATATCAAAAACACTTCACTTCCTTCAGTTTCTCTCAATTCAAACTCACACTCTGTCTAACCTGTCCCTCAACCATGCTATACCTAATAACTTTGCTCTGATCCACATTTACTCTCAACTTTCTCCTTTCACACACTCTTTCACTCTCAATCACTAACTTCTGCTCTTTCTCACTCGAATCTTCCGCCAGTGCTGTATCATCAGCAAACAAGAAATGACTCACTTCCCAGGCCCCTCTCACCCTCTAGTAACTACATACTCACCCCTTTAAGTCTGTCGCATTTACCTCCCTCACCATTCTATCCATAAACAAACAAAACGACCATAGTGAAAACACACACTCTCACCGTCGACCAACATCCGCTTGGAGCCATTCACTCTCCTCTCTTCCTATTCGTGCACATGCCTTACACCCTTGAATAAAACTTTTCACTGCTTCTAGCGGCTTTCCTATCACACCGTATATCCTTAATACATTCCACAAGGCATCTTTATGAACCCTATATATATATATATATATATATATATATATATATATATATATATATATATTTGCGTGTGTGGACGTGTGTATGTACATGTGTATGGGGAGGGTTGGGCCATTTCTTTCGTCTGTTTCCTTGCGCTACCTCGCAGACGCGGGAGACAGCGACAAAGTATAAAAAAAAAAAAAAAAAAAATATATATTTTTTGCTTTGTCGCTGTCTCCCGCGTTTGCGAGGTAGCGCAAGGAAACAGACGAAAGAAATGGCCCAACCCACCCCCATACACATGTATATACATACGTCCACACACGCAAATATACATACCTACACAGCTTTCCATGGTTTACCCCAGACGCTTCACATGCCCTGATTCAATCCACTGACAGCATGTCAACCCCGGTATACCACATCGATCCAATTCACTCTATTCCTTGCCCTCCTTTCACCCTCCTGCATGTTCAGGCCCCAATCACACAAAATCTTTTTCATTCCATCTTTCCACCTCCAATTTGGTCTCCCACTTCTCCTCGTTCCCTCCACCTCCGACACATATATCCTCTTGGTCAATCTTTCCTCACTCATTCTCTCCATGTGCCCAAACCATTTCAAAACACCCTCTTCTGCTCTCTCAACCACGCTCTTTTTATTTCCACACATCTCTCTTACCCTTACGTTACTTACTCGATCAAACCACCTCACACCACACATTGTCCTCAAACATCTCATTTCCAGCACATCCATCCTCCTGCACACAACTCTATCCATAGCCCACGCCTCGCAACCATACAACATTGTTGGAACCACTATTCCTTCAAACATACCCATTTTTGCTTTCCGAGATAATGTTCTCGACTTCCACACATTCTTCAAGGCTCCCAGGATTTTCGCCCCCTCCCCCACCCTATGATCCACTTCCGCTTCCATGGTTCCATCCGCTGCCAGATCCACTCCCAGATATCTAAAACACTTTACTTCCTCAGGTTTTTCTCCATTCAAACTTACCTCCCAATTGACTTGACCCTCAACCCTACTGTACCTAATAACCTTGCTCTTATTCACATTTACTCTCAACTTTCTTCTTTCACACACTTTACCAAACTCAGTCACCAGCTTCTGCAGTTTCTCACATGAATCAGCCACCAGCGCTGTATCATCAGCGAACAACAACTGACTCACTTCCCAAGCTCTCTCATCCCCAACAGACTTCATACTTGCCCCTCTTTCCAAAACTCTTGCATTTACCTCCCTAACAACCCCATCCATAAACAAATTAAACAACCATGGAGACATCACACACCCCTGCCGCAAACCTACATTCACTGAGAACCAATCACTTTCCTCTCTTCCTACACGTACACATGCCTTACATCCTCGATAAAAACTTTTCACTGCTTCTAACAACTTTCCTCCCACACCATATATTCTTAATACCTTCCACAGAGCATCTCTATCAACTCTATCATATGCCTTCTCCAGATCCATAAATGCTACATACAAATCCATTTGCTTTTCTAAGTATTTCTCACATACATTCTTCAAAGCAAACACCTGATCCACACATCCTCTACCACTTCTGAAACCACACTGCTCTTCCCCAATCTGATGCTCTGTACATGCCTTCACCCTCTCAATCAATACCCTCCCATATAATTTACCAGGAATACTCAACAAACTTATACCTCTGTAATTTGAGCACTCACTCTTATCCCCTTTGCCTTTGTACAATGGCACTATGCACACATTCCGCCAATCCTCAGGCACCTCACCATGAGTCATACATACATTAAATAACCTTACCAACCACTCAATAATACAGTCACCCCCTTTTTTAATAAATTCCACTGCAATACCATCCAAACCTGCTGCTTTGCTGGCTTTCATCTTCCACAAAGCTTTCACTACCTCTTCTCTGTTTACCAAATCATTTTCCCTAACCCTCTCACTTTGCACACCACCTCGACCAAAACACCCTATATATGCTACTCTATCATCAAACACATTCAACAAACCTTCAAAATACTCACTCCATCTCCTTCTCACATCACCACTACTTGTTATCACCTCCCCATTTGCGCCCTTCACTGAAGTTCCCATTTGCTCCCTTGTCTTACGCGCTTTATTTACCTCCTTCCAGAACATCTTTTTATTCTCCCTAAAATTTAATGATACTCTCTCACCCCAACTCTCACTTGCCCTCTTTTTCACCTCTTGCACCTTTCTCTTGACCTCCTGTCTCTTTCTTTTATACATCTCCCACTCAAATGCATTTTCTCCCTGCAAAAATCGTCCAAATGCCTCTCTCTTCTCTTTCACTAATAATCTTGCTTCTTCATCCCACCACTCACTACCCTTTCTAATCAACCCACCTCCCACTCTTCTCATGCCACAAGCATCTTTTGCGCAATCCATCATTGATTCCCTAAATACATCCCATTCCTCCCCCACTCCCCTTACTTCCATTGTTCTCACCTTTTTCTATTCTGTACTCAGTCTCTCCTGGTACTTCCTCACACAAGTCTCCTTCCCAAGCTCACTTACTCTCACCACCCTCTTCACCCCAACATTCACTCTTCTTTTCTGAAAACCCATACAAATTTTCACCTTAGCCTCCACAAGATAATGATCAGACATCCCTCCAGTTGCACCTCTCAGCACATTAACATCCAAAAGTCTCTCTTTTGCGCGCCTGTCAATTAACACGTAATCCAATAATGCTCTCTGGCCATCTCTCCTACTTACATGCGTATACTTATGTATATCTCGCTTTTTAAACAAGGTATTCCTAATCACCAGTCCTTTTTCAGCACATAAATCTACAAGCTCTTCACCATTTCCATTTACAACACTGAACACCCCATGTATACCAATTATTCCCTCAACTGCCACATTACTCACCTTTGCATTCAAATCACCCATCACTATAACCCGGTCTTGTGCATCAAAACCACTAACACACTCATTCAGCTGCTCCCAAAACACTTGCCTCTCATGATCTTTCTTCTCATGCCCAGGTGCATATGCACCAATAATCACCCATCTCTCTCCATCAACTTTCAGTTTTACCCATATTAATCGAGAATTTAATTTCTTACATTCTATCACATACTCCCACAACTCCTGTTTCAGGAGTACTGCTACTCCTTCCCTTGCTCTTGTCCTCTCGCTAACCCCTGACTTTACTCCCAAGACATTCCCAAACCACTCTTCCCCTTTACCCTTGAGCTTCGTTTCACTCAGAGCCAAAACATCCAGGTTCCTTTCCTCAAACATACTACCTATCTCTCCTCTTTTCACATCTTGGTTACATTCACACACATTTAGACACCCCAATCTGAGTCTACGAGGAGGATGAGCACTCCCTGCGTGACTCCTTCTGTTTCCCATTTTTAGAAAGTTAAAATACAAGGAGGGGAGGATTTCTGGCCCCCCGCTCCCGTCCCCTCTAGTCGCCTTCTACGACACGCGAGGAATGCGTGGGAAGTATTCTTTCACCCCTATCCCCAGGGATTTGTATGTAGCATTTATGGATCTGGAGAAGGCATATGACAGAGTTGATACAGATGCTCTGTGGAAGGTATTAAGAATATATGGTGTGGGAGGCAAGTTGTTAGAAGCAGTGAAAAGTTTTTATCGAGGATGTAAGGCATGTGTACGTGTAGGAAGAGAGGAAAGTGATTGGTTCTCAGTGAATGTAGGTTTGCGGCAGGGGTGTGTGATGTCTCCATGGTTGTTTAATTTGTTTATGGATGGGGTTGTTAGGGAGGTAAATGCAAGAGTTTTGGAAAGAGGGGCAAGGATGAAGTCTGTTGGGGATGAGAGAGCTTGGGAAGTGAGTCAGTTGTTGTTCGCTGATGATACAGCGCTGGTGGCTGATTCATGTGAGAAACTGCAGAAGCTGGTGACTGAGTTTGGTAAAGTGTGTGAAAGAAGAAAGTTAAGAGTAAATGTAAATAAGAGCAAGGTTATTAGGTACAGTAGGGTTGAGAGTCAAGTCAATTGGGAGGTGAGTTTGAATGGAGAAAAACTGGAGGAAGTGAAGTGTTTTAGATATCTGGGAGTGGATCTGGCAGCGGATGGAAACATGGAAGCGGAAGTGGATCATAGGGTGGGGGAGGGGGCGAAAATTCTGGGAGCCTTGAAGAATGTGTGGAAGTCGAGAACATTATCTCGGAAAGCAAAAATGGGTATGTTTGAAGGAATAGTGGTTCCAACAATGTTGTATGGTTGCGAGGTGTGGACTATGGATAGAGTTGTGCGCAGGAGGATGGATGTGCTGGAAATGAGATGTTTGAGGACAATGTGTGGTGTGAGGTGGTTTGATCGAGTAAGTAACGTAAGGGTAAGAGAGATGTGTGGAAATAAAAAGAGCGTGGTTGAGAGAGCAGAAGAGGGTGTTTTGAAATGGTTTGGTCACATGGAGAGAATGAGTGAGGAAAGATTGACCAAGAGGATATATGTGTCAGAGGTGGAGGGAACGAGGAGAAGAGGGAGACCAAATTGGAGGTGGAAAGATGGAGTGAAAAAGATTTTGTGTGATCGGGGCCTGAACATGCAGGAGGGTGAAAGGAGGGCAAGGAATAGAGTGAATTGGAGCGATGTGGTATACCGGGGTTGACGTGCTGTCAGTGGATTGAATCAAGGCATGGAAAGCTGTGTAGGTATGTATATTTGCATGTGTGGACGTATGTACATACATGTGTATGGGGGGGGTTGGGCCATTTCTTTCGTCTGTTTCCTTGCGCTACCTCGCAAACGCGGGAGACAGCGACAAAGTATAATAAAAAAAAAAAAATATATATATACATATGAAAAATGTAAGAAATAATTTAGAAAACTGAAACTTCTAGCTTGAAATGAAAATGAAAAATGAATGTCACATAATGATTTAACCTCTGGCTATGGAAAAGGGAAATGTATAATTTATTTACACAAACGTCAATAGTAGTTTTCATCAATCTAACCACTGTATCATACTGCCTGGTCCACGTCTCTTATCATGAAACTGGAATATTGGCTTATGATGTTTCTCAATTGTCTTCATTACACAAAGTACAACCATATCTTGGATACATGAGGGTAGGTAGTTTGTCATCCGCCATAATAAAGCCTTGACAGACCAAAAGTTTATCTGGACCTCAACTTTTCCAGTACATTCATGAAAAACACCTTTTTGCTTTCCATCTCTATCACTTTGAAAAAAATGCTCCCTTTGTTCACATTTCAATGAAAGAATAAGCTTCAATGTCTAAGCTACATTCTCTTCCAATTTCACCATTTTCTTGTCAGAGCACCATGTATGAAAACTATCACTCCAGTAACACAACTATAAACATTTACTTCCCCTTTAAAAAAGTTCTGGGGAATTCTGTCTCGATACACTGCGGGTCACTCTACCACCTGGCGAGGTTTGTGTTGCAATGGTTCTTAATTCACAAAAGTAGTAGCATCAATATATATTGGAAAGGATCACAATTTTGCACGTGATCAAGATATTCCTATGAGTCCACGGGAAAAATGAAACACGAAAAGTTCCCAAGTGCACTTTCGTGTAATAATCACATCATCAGGGGAGACACAAGAGAGGAATATAACAGTCAGTTGATATACATCGAAGAGACGAAGCTAGGACGCCATTTGGTAAACATGTGATTGTCCAAAACATACAACGAGCGTTCATAAACTTATCAATTTACAAATCTTATCAACAATAAAGTTATCTGATTTGAATAGACCATCACTAATATTAAGATTATAATTCTTTGTGTATTTAATAATAGAAGATTCAATGATATTTCTCTTGGTAATAGAGTTAGAGTTAATAACTGAGGTGGCGTTACTCCAGTCAATACAATGATCATAGTTTTTAACATGATTAAACAAGGCATTTGATTCTTGTCCCGTTCTTATACTATATTTATGTTGCTTAAGTCTAACAGAAAGATCCTTACCAGTCTGACCAACATAAAATTTATCACAGTTTTCACAAGGCACTTTATAGATGCAACCAAGAGAATTTTCTGGTGAATTCCTGATTAAGATATTCTTTATAGTATTATTGTTGCTAAAGGCAACATTTACATTAAAGGATTTAAGGAACATGTGAAGCAAAGTGAAATTATTATTAAAAGGGAGAATTAAAAGATTCTTGGTGTCAATGGGAGGTTTGGGCTCAACTCTATAAAATGATTTCTTTGCTATCTTAAGGGATTTATCAATGAAAGATCCAATGAAAGATTCATTTATCAATGAAAGATGATAATATCTGTAAGGGTTTAGTGTATGCCAGTTTGTCAAAACCAGTGGAAGCTAATTGCCCTAAAAGATTCATAAGAGCTATTAATACCTTAAAAAAAGACAAGGATATACATATTACCAAAGCAGATAAGGCTAACACTGTTGTGATTTTAGACAAAAGTAACTATTTATCTAAAGTGAATGATCTTCTAAATGATAACACAACATATTCTAAACTTAGTAAAAATCCCTTAGAAGCAGTTAATTCTCACTTCAATAAAGAAATGAAGTTATTGTTGAAAGGCAACATTTCTCTTATCAAAAGTTTGTCATCTTTGTCCCCTTCATTGCCATATATGTATGGACTTATCAAAACACGTAAACAGAATTTTCCAGCAAGACCTATAGTGAGTTCAGTAGGCTCCATCACATACAAATTGTCAAAATGGTTAGTTTCTTTATTAAGCCCTTTAGTGGGTAAGGTATCAAATTCTAATATCATGAACAAAGTAGATTTAGTCAACAAGCTAAACATTATCAATGTTAATTTTGATTTCAAACTAGTTAGCTTTGATGTTTCCTCACTTTTCACTGAAGTTCCAGTTGATGACCTTTTAGAATATTTATTTGATGTGTTGGATGATATTCATTTACCTGTTTCAAAGTCTAATTTCATTGAACTGATAAAATTGCGTATAAAAGACTGTGTATTTCAATTCAATGGAGATTATTATGCTAAAAAATTTGGTGTGGCAATGGGTAACCCTCTTTCACCTGTACTAAGTAATCTTTAGATGGAATTTTTTGAAACAAAATTACTAAAGGATATCTTACCTTCTAATGCAATTTGGTTTAGGTATGTAGATAATGTTCTTTGTGTTTGGCCAACAAATGAAAATTTAAAAATATTTCTCCCCTTACTTAACAATTTAGTACCTTCCAACAAATTTACTGTAGAAAATGAAAATAATGGTATGTTATCATTTTTAGATTGCATGATCCATAAACAAGGAAACAAGTTTAAGTTTAGCATATACAGAAAACCCATCAATGTATGCTCATACATCCATTATTATTCATCTCAACATGACAGAATTAAATTATCATCATTTCAATCTATGTTCCTTCGGGCATTATGTATTTGCAGTCCAGAGTTTATTGATGATGAGTTTGAGAAGATATATTCCATTGGATCTAAGTTAAAGTACCCTAGATCTTTCATTGATAAATCCCTTAAGTTAGCAAAGAAATCATTTTATAGAGTTGAGCCCAAACCTCCCATTGACACCAAGAATCTTTTAGTTCTCCCTTTTAATAATAATTTCACTTTGCTTCACATGTTCCTTAAATCCTTTAATGTAAATGTTGCCTTTAGCAACAATAATACTATAAAGAATATCTTAATCAGGTATTCACCAGTAAATTCTCTTGGTTGCATCTATAAAGTGCCTTGTGGAAACTGTGATAAATTTTATGTTGGTCAGACTGGTAAGGATCTTTCTGTTAGACTTAAGCAACATAAACATAGTATAAGAATGGGAGAAGAATCAAATGCCTTGTTTAATCATGTTAAAAACTATGATCATTGTATTGACTGGAGTAACGCCATCTCCGTTATTAACTCTAACTCTATTACCAAGAGAAATATCATTGAATCTTCTACTGTTAAATACACAAAGAATTATAATCTTAATATTAGTGATGGTTTATACAAATTAGATAACTTTTTTGTTGATAAGATTTGTAAAATGATAAGTTTATGAATGCTCGTCGTATGTTTTGGACAAATGGCGTCCTACCTTCGTCTCTTCGATGTATATCAACTGACTGTTATATTCCTCTCTTGTGTCTCCCCTGATGATGTGATTATTACACGAAAGTGCACTTGGGAACTTTTCGTGTTTCATTTTTCCCGTGGACTCATAGGAGAATATATATATATATATATATATATATATATATATATATATATATATATATATATATATATATATATATATATATTCTCCTATGAGTCCACGGGAAAAATGAAACACAAGTACAGAATGGAAAAAGGTGAGAACAATGGAAGCAAGGGGAGTGGGGGAGGAATGGGATGTATTTAGGGAATCAGTGATGGATTGCGCAAAAGATGCTTGTGGCATGAGAAGAGTGGGAGGTGGGTTGATTAGAAAGGGTAGTGAGTGGTGGGATGAAGAAGTAAGAGTATTAGTGAAAGAGAAGAGAGAGGCATTTGGACGATTTTTGCAGGGAAAAAATGCAACTGAGTGGGAGATGTATAAAAGAAAGAGACAGGAGGTCAAGAGAAAGGTGCAAGAGGTGAAAAAAAGGGCAAATGAGAGTTGGGGTGAGAGAGTATCAGTAAATTTTAGGGAGAATAAAAAGATGTTCTGGAAGGAGGTAAATAAAGTGCGTAAGACAAGGGAGCAAATGGGAACTTCAGTGAAGGGTGCAAATGGGGAGGTGATAACAAGTAGTGGTGATGTGTGAAGGAGATGGAGTGAGTATTTTGAAGGTTTGTTGAATGTGTTTGATGATAGAGTGGCAGATATAGGGTGTTTTGGTCGAGGTGGTGTGCAAAGTGAGAGGGTTAGGGAAAATGATTTGGTAAACAGAGAAGAGGTAGTGAAAGCTTTGCGGAAGATGAAAGCCGGCAAGGCAGCAGGTTTGGATGGTATTGCAGTGGAATTTATTAAAAAAGGGGGTGACTGTATTGTTGACTGGTTGGTAAGGTTATTTAATGTATGTATGACTCATGGTGAGGTGCCTGAGGATTGGCGGAATGCGTGCATAGTGCCATTGTACAAAGGCAAAGGGGATAAGAGTGAGTGCTCAAATTACAGAGGTATAAGTTTGTTGAGTATTCCTGGTAAATTATATGGGAGGGTATTGATTGAGAGGGTGAAGGCATGTACAAAGCATCAGATTGGGGAAGAGCAGTGTGGTTTCAGAAGTGGTAGAGGATGTGTGGATCAGGTGTTTGCTTTAAGAATGTATGTGTGAAATACTTTGAAAAGCAAATAGATTTGTATGTAGCATTTATGGATCTGGAGAAGGCATATGATAGAGTTGATAGAGATGCTCTGTGGAAGGTATTAAGAATATATGGTGTGGGAGGAAAGTTGTTAGAAGCAGTGAAAAGTTTTTATCGAGGATGTAAGGCATGTGTACGTGTAGGAAGAGAGGAAAGTGATTGGTTCTCAGTGAATGTAGGTTTGCGGCAGGGGTGTGTGATGTCTCCATGGTTGTTTAATTTGTTTATGGATGGGGTTGTTAGGGAGGTAATGCAAGAGTTTTGGAAAGAGGGGCAAGTATGAAGTCTGTTGGGGATGAGAGAGCTTGGGAAGTGAGTCAGTTGTTGTTCGCTGATGATACAGCGCTGGTGGCTGATTCATGTGAGAAACTGCAGAAGCTGGTGACTGAGTTTGGTAAAGTGTGTGGAAGAAGAAAGTTAAGAGTAAATGTGAATAAGAGCAAGGTTATTAGGTACAGTAGGGTTGAGGGTCAAGTCAATTGGGAGGTGAGTTTGAATGGAGAAAAACTGGAGGAAGTGAAGTGTTTTAGATATCTGGGAGTGGATCTGGCAGCGGATGGAACCATGGAAGCGGAAGTGGATCATAGGGTGGGGGAGGGGGCGAAAATTCTGGGGGCCTTGAAGAATGTGTGGAAGTCGAGAACATTATCTCGGAAAGCAAAAATGGGTATGTTTGAAGGAATAGTGGTTCCAACAATGTTGTATGGTTGCGAGGCGTGGGCTATGGATAGAGTTGTGCGCAGGAGGATGGATGTGCTGGAAATGAGATGTTTGAGGACAATGTGTGGTGTGAGGTGGTTTGATCGAGTGAGTAACGTAAGGGTAAGAGAGATGTGTGGAAATAAAAAGAGCGTGGTTGAGAGAGCAGAAGAGGGTGTTTTGAAGTGGTTTGGGCACATGGAGAGGATGAGTGAGGAAAGATTGACCAAGAGGATATATGTGTCGGAGGTGGAGGGAGCAAGGAGAAGAGGGAGACCAAATTGGAGGTGGAAAGATGGAGTGAAAAAGATTTTGTGTGATCGGGGCCTGAACATGCAGGAGGGTGAAAGGAGGGCAAGGAATAGAGTGAGTTGGAGCGATGTGGTATACCGGGGTTGACGTGCTGTCAGTGGATTGAATCAAGGCATGTGAAGCGTCTGGGGTAAACCATGGAAAGCTGTGTAGGTATGTATATTTGCGTGTGTGGACGTATGTATATACATGTGTATGGGGGGGGGTTGGGCCATTTCTTTCGTCTGTTTCCTTGCGCTACCTCGCAAACGCGGGAGACAGCGACAAAGTATAATAAATAAAAAAAATATATATATATATAGTTATATATATATATATATAAAAATATATATATATATATAGTTATATATATATATATATATATATTTTTTTTTTATACTTTGTCGCTGTCTCCCGCGTTTGCGAGGTAGCGCAAGGAAACAGACGAAAGAAATGGCCCAACCCCCCCCCATACACATGTATATACTTACGTCCACACACTCAAATATACATACCTACACAGCTTTCCATGGTTTACCCCAGACGCTTCACATGCCTTGATTCAATCCACTGACAGCACGTCAACCCCGGTATACCACATCGCTCCAATTCACACTAATCCTTGCCCTCCTTTCACCCTCCTGCATGTTCAGGCCCCGATCACACAAAATCTTTTTCACTCCATCTTTCCACCTCCAATTTGGTCTCCCTCTTCTCCTCGTTCCCTCCACCTCCGACACATATATCCTCTTGGTCAATCTTTCCTCACTCATTCTCTCCATGTGCCTAAACCACTTCAAAACACCCTCTTCTGCTCTCTCAACCACGCTCTTTTTATTTCCACACATCTCTCTTACCCTTACGTTACTTACTCGATCAAACCACCTCACACCACACATTGTCCTCAAACATCTCATTTCCAGCACATCCACCCTCCTGCGCACAACTCTATCCATAGCCCACGCCTCGCAACCATACAACATTGTTGGAACCACTATTCCTTCAAACATACCCATTTTTGCTTTCCGAGATAATGTTCTCGACTTCCACACATTCTTCAAGGCTCCCAGAATTTTCGCCCCCTCCCCCACCCTATGATCCACTTCCGCTTCCATGGTTCCATCCGCTGCCAGATCCACTCCCAGATATCTAAAACACTTCACTTCCTCCAGTTTTTCTCCATTCAAACTCACCTCCCAATTATCTTGACCCTCAACCCTACTGTACCTAATAACCTTGCTCTTATTCACATTTACTCTTAACTTTTTTCTTCACACACTTTACCAAACTCAGTCACCAGCTTCTGCAGTTTCTCACATGAATCAGCCACCAGCGCTGTATCATCAGCGAACAACAACTGACTCACTTCCCAAGCTCTCTCATCCCCAACAGACTTCATACTTGCCCCTCTTTCCAAAACTCTTGCATTCACCTCCCTAACAACCCCATCATAAACAAATTAAACAACCATGGAGACATCACACACCCCTGCCGCAAACCTACATTCACTGAGAACCAATCACTTTCCTCTCTTCCTACACGTACACATGCCTTACATCCTCGATAAAAACTTTTCACTGCTTCTAACAACTTGCCTCCTACACCATATATTCTTAATACCTTCCACAGAGCATCTCTATCAACTCTATCATATGCCTTCTCCAGATCCATAAATGCTACATACAAATCCATTTGCTTTTCTAAGTATTTCTCACATACATTCTTCAAAGCAAACACCTTCGTCTATTTCCCCTTTTAGAAAGTTAAAATACAAGGAGGGGAGGGTTTCTAGCCCCTCTCGTTTTTTTTTTTTTTTTAATTTTCCAAAAGAAGGAACAGAGGGGGCCAGGTGAGGATATTCCAAAAAAGGCCCAGTCCTCTGTTCTTAACGCTACCTCGCTAACGCGGGAAATGGCGAATAGTTTAAAAGAAAAAAGAAAGAATATATATTCCTATGATTACTGGACATTAATATCACTTTTGACATTCTTTCAAGGTAGCAGCATCTGCGGCAGTATCTTGATGCAGTTTTGTCATCAGGATCATGATTTTATTATAATCGCATCTGACATCATGAAAAGTGCTCTGTATACGAAGTACGAAAACGGAACCATGTAACACAAGTAAGGAAGTCCTGTATTAGCAAACATACGGGCAAAGGATACTATGATCCGATAAAAAGGCCCTTACCTCACTGATTAAGTCTGTAATGCATGTTCATTAAAGATTCAGTATTTTAAGTAAACTACCATCCTTTACGCTGAAAACAATCATCAGATTTTCTCAATATTAAATCTTTATTTCACAGTCTAAAAACTTTGATACGTTAAATATATACCCTGATCTTAACTGTTTGAGGCCGCCAAGAGGAGAGAGACTCACCTATGAAGTAAGACTCTCCATAGAGTCCGCCTGGCTTGGGCGACGTATACCGCGGGGAATCCTGGTTGAAGTCGTCCGAGCCATACTGCAAAGAAAGATGATTATCGATTTACTTTTTTTTCTAAATTCTTTTTATTTGGTCTACTTTACACACACACACACACACATTCTACCAGGAGTTACCATCCCTTACAAGAGTTGAAAAATATTGACCTTCCTCGGGTCCTCTTATATCAATGCGTCATGTATGGTACCGACAGACCTAAAAATGTGGAAATTTATGGGGAACAGATTGAGATATTCTTGATATATTCTCTCTCTCTCTCTCTCTCTCTCTCTCTCTCACACACACACACACACACACACACACAATCCACTGACAGCACGTCAACCCCGGTATACCACATCGCTCCAATTCACTCTATTCCTTGCCCTCCTTTCACCCTCCTGCATGTTCAGGCCCCGATCACACAAAATCTTTTTCACTCCATCTTTCCACCTCCAATTTGGTCTCCCTCTTCTCCTCGTTCCCTCCACCTCCGACACATATATCCTCTTGGTCAATCTTTCCTCACTCATTCTCTCCATGTGACCAAACCATTTCAAAACACCCTCTTCTGCTCTCTCAACCACGCTCTTTTTATTTCCACACATCTCTCTTACCCTTACGTTACTTACTCGATCAAACCACCTCACACCACACATTGTCCTCAAACATCTCATTTCCAGCACATCCATCCTCCTGCGCACAACTCTATCCATAGCCCACGCCTCGCAACCATACAACATTGTTGGAACCACTATTCCTTCAAACATACCCATTTTTGCTTTCCGAGATACTGTTCTCGACTTCCACACATTCTTCAAGGCTCCCAGAATTTTCGCCCCCTCCCCCACCCTATGATCCACTTCCGCTTCCATGGTTCCATCCGCTGACAGATCCACTCCCAGATATCTAAAACACTTCACTTCCTCCAGTTTTTCTCCATTCAAACTCACCTCCCAATTGACTTGACCCTCAACCCTACTGTACCTAATAACCTTGCTCTTATTCACATTTACTCTTAACTTTCTTCTTCCACACACTTTACCAAACTCAGTCACCAGCTTCTGCAGTTTCTCACATGAATCAGCCACAAGCGCTGTATCATCAGCGAACAACAACTGACTCACTTCCCAAGCTCTCTCATCCCCAACAGACTTCATACTTGCCCCTCTTTCCAGGACTCTTGCATTTACCTCCCTAACAACCCCATCCATAAACAAATTAAACAACCATGGAGACATCACACACCCCTGCCGCAAACCTACATTCACTGAGAACCAATCACTTTCCTCTCTTCCTACACGTACACATGCCTTACATCCTCGATAAAAACTTTATATATATATATATATATATATATATATATATATATATATATATATATATACATATATATCCCTGGGGATAGGGGAGAAAGAATACTTCCCATGTATTCCCTGCGTGTCGTAGAAGGCGTCTAAAAGGGGAGGGAGCGGGGGGGCTGGAAATCCTCCCCTCTTGTTTTTTTTTTTAATTTTCCAAAAGAAGGAACAGAGAAGGGGGCCAGGTGAGGATATTCCCTCAGAGGCCCAGTCCTCTGTTCTTAATGCTACCTTGCTAATGCGGGAAATGGCGAATAGTTTGAAATATATATATATATATATATATATATATATATATATATATATATATATACATATATATATATAGGGGATAGGGGATTAAGAGTACTTCCCACGTATTCCCTGCGTGTCGTAGAAGGCGACTAAAAGGGGAGGGAGCGGGGGGCTGGAAATCCTCCCCTCTCGTTTTTTTTTTTAATTTTCCAAAAGAAGGAACATAGAATTGGGCCAGGTGAGGGTATTCCCTCAAAGGCCCAGTCCTCTGTTCTTAACGCTACCTCGCTAATGCGGGAAATGGCGAATAGTTTGAAAGAAAGAATTATATATATATATATATATATATATATATATATATATATATATATATATATATATATATATATATATATATATATCATGACTATTTTTCCTTGTCTTTACGCCTTGCATTAAAGCAAGTTTATCTAACAGAAATATGAAGTACGCTACATGATACAAGAATTCAATTATACATTTCTTAGATTTACCAACACTGCCAATACGTCTGCTCTCTGGGATGTCTGTCATAACCAAAGAGCTTTTCTGTAACAGAACAAGCATGGAATGGTCACTTCTCCAATATTCAGATGCGTCATCGAGGTATATAACCACTGCAAACATTAGAAGCAACTTGGCCTTGTGAGTACAGCACCCCAAGTTAAGTAGTCGTTACTATGCCGCCACTTGGCCATTCTAACCAACAGCTTTTTGTGTAGTCTCGTTTAACTATCAACTGCAATACAAAAATGAAGTGACAAAAGCAGCAAGAACATTTATTCATCATGAATATATAGAGAGTAGATGAAAAGACGTACTAACTGTTCAAAAAGTGGTTGAAAGGACGCACTACTGGACGTAAATTGGATTAAGTTATTCTCCACATTTTCGTGATCTGCGGCTACTTCAACTCACATTCCACTAACCAGTTACGACCTTTGGTATTTGCTCCCTCGAAGTCAGCGTGACCACTACATCCAGGCAGATTGGAAACCCTTATAAATAACTCAATAAGGCGCTCTATGTTCAACGAGATGTCCCACAATATTCCTACTTCTGTATGTAATGAACTTCGGACCCAAGGATGCCGCTTGTATCACACCCCTGCTTCAGGAGTCCTTACTATTCACGCCAGTTATTTTGGAATTTGTCGTTTTTACAGCTTCAATCACCGTTTACGCGTAAAGATGAGAACATATTGGTGTAAAAATAAGGCCCCAGAAGTTGGTTCGAGAATTTCGGTGGCTGTCTTCAACACTCCATCTTGGTGTCAAACAAAGCAATACCGTATCTACGTTTATTTTTGCCGCGGACCAACAGCCCACTTTGAAAAATTATGCCCTCTAACGAGGTGGTAGCAGTGAACCAGCGTGTGTGAGAGTGGTGGTGTGCGGCGGTGATGCGATGGTGAAGCGGGCCCCTAGTGTGGGCTACGGAGGTCTTCTCTGATGCAGGAGGTAGTAATATCGGGTAATATCACTTATCGCGTCGGTGGGCCAGCAAACCCAATAATGTGGCTGGGCGGCCCACGGCGCCTCATCCAATAATGGGTAGCCTACTGCTCTCCCCACTACGCCTGCCCCCTCCCCCCCTTTCATCCGCTCTGCTACCACCACTACTCGTCTTTTCGCTACCACCACTATTACAACCATCAACCACATCACAACTAACACCATCACTCCCAGTCCCGCCATAAGCAATCCGTCCTTCTAACATCAATCAATAAAAACACTAAACTAGTCGGTCTTCATTCCACTCTTGCACCATCATCACTACCCACCCGTACTTTCATCACCACTATCACCAATCTGCTTACCATCATCATCTCACCAGAATAAGCACTATCCATCCTCTACCACCACAACAATTACAACTATCTCTTTCACCAGTATAAGAATCATCACTTCTGGCCATCCTGCCACAGCTACAAGAATCATCACCACCATTCGTCCTCTACCAACACAACCGCTACTACTACCACAACCACATCCCTTCCAGTCATCCAGCCAACACAATGAAAACTTCCACTGCTCTTCTCTTAAAGCACCACCACCACCATCATCACATCAAGTCACCGACGCCATCAACACCAGTACAACAGTTCACGTCCCCAATCCAACCACCACTACCACCATAGTTATCACCAGTCATCATACTAAAATGGCCAACCCTTTCCCCTGAACATTACAACCATCCATCCTTCAGCCACCATTATAAGTGACTAACCCCCCTTCCAACCATCTGTTCAATTATGGGCAACGAAGCAAGTCGTCATGAAAGACTAGAACGAAAGCAAAGAATAGCAATCAAATTAAACCCTTTACTCAGAAACAAGACTAAGAAAACACCGATTTAGAATTATTCTCTAAAAATCAAAAGGTGCAGACTCCGAGCTGATGAACTATGTTTTCGAAATACTGTATACCTTCCACAACATGTACGAGAATTTCTTTAATTTATACAGATTCGGTCACCTGAAATAAAGTTATGAAAATAATGAGATGTAACAGATACTTGAGTAAAAGCTTTTTCAGTTGGAGAGTGTTAAAACACAAGAACAAACTACCCTCAGATGTAGTATTTTCAAATACTATCAACACCTCCAAATCAAGGCTAGACAAGTACTTCAGTGATATCTATCTATTATCAACAAACATTTCTTATATGATAAATGAACCTTGACCCAGTTAATCTTTTTCAGAATCCGGCCCCGGAGCTGGAGGTCATTTCAAATGGTACGGAGCTATTTTTTTTCCCTCCGCTAACACAGTTCTGTAATATTTCCATGGCGGTAAGCTTTCTTCATACTCCATGGTGTTACTTCCCATTTTCTTTCCCTGTCGACAGTTGTCTAGCCGGAGGGAGAAGTGGGTGGGGAGGTGCTTCAGCCTCATCATAGACTGTTATCTACCCTATTATCTATCCTCCCCGAGCACTACCACCACCACCACCATTTTCTTACACCACTATGGCACGTTCTAGTTATGAACTACGTCCACTAGCAACACTATCCATGGCCAAGCTACCAAGAGAACCACAAACATTATTACTATTGCCCACTCACACGTCATCATCACTAACACCACCACTTACCATTCATTTTGTAGTCACTACTACCATTACTACACCATTTATCCTTAACCATCACTACCATCGCCATATCATGGTTCCTCATTCACCTACCACAATTACGAAAAACACTTGTCCTTCAACCACTAACAATGTCAACATGACAATCAATGTCATATTACCACCCCCACTACCACTACACCGCTATCACAACCCATTCTTCAGCAATGACTAAGACCGCTAGCGACGAAGCCTCATCCACACCAGTGCCTGCTCCTCAGCTAAGACTACCAGTTGTGTGTCGGGTCGATCCTACATCTACATCCCACCTTAAAAGTAGCAAAACTAGCATCACTGACACCACCATCATCATGCGATCTGTAGCAAGATAACAACATTAACTACCATCCCTAGCATCACTAACAACAACTGTAAGATCATTATCGTCACCAGAATCTCCATGGTACCCAAGCACCAGCGTCTGCACCTTCGGCAGGAGAACCTCACCAGACTCTGGCCGCCGCGGTGATCGGGTGAACAGGCTCACCAACCATTTTTCTCAGCGTCATAAGCTAACACACGAGACCTAACTCGTGTGCAGCGGCAACAACATGGTGTCATAACACACGTCACTGGCATATTTGCTCTAGCCTCACACCTCTTAGAATGCGACTGACACTTTGCCTCCATCTCGACACCAGCACTACTTCCTGTCAGTATTCACTCACTGATCAGAGACCATAATGAGGGAGGTGTCGTCAGAGCTTCCAGGTGGGTGAGGATAAGGGCACTAGTGAGGATGGTCTGCCGTGTGTGTGTGTGTGTGTGTGTGTGTGTGTGTGTGAGACGCCGATACCACTCTTGCTTTGTCTGGAGGTGAGGAAAGTACTGCCCACACCCTGCCAACACCACCAACCTTATCACAAGGTACTGCCCACACCCTGCCAACACTACCAACCTTATCACAAGGTACTGCCCACACCCTGCCATCATCACCAACCTCATCACAAGGTACTGCCCACACCCTGCCAACACCACCAACTTTATCACAAGGTACTGCCCACACCCTGCCAACACCACCAACCTTATCACAAGGTACTGCCCACACCCTGCCAACATCACCAACTTTATCACAAGGTACTGCCCACACCCTGACAACATCATCTTAAAGAAAGCCGTCGACCTGGGACTATGTGGGTGTGTCTTCCCATGGATGGCGGACTCCCTGACCGAGCGACACCAACCCGTCCGCTTTAGGGGAGCCACGTCCCCATCACTAGCCCTACCATGTGGAGTACCACAGGGCATCATGATGGGGCTGCTCTGCTTCCTCATCCTTATCAATGGCGCCCAGAAGGGCACAAACCACCGCTGGAAGTACGTAGACGACTCCACTTTTGGCATCACTATCCACAACTCTCCTGACGTCACTGTCCTTCAGCACATCAACAACAACCTTCAGGAGTGGACTACGGCCAATGACGTCACCATCAACCACACCAAGACTGTGATGACGCACATCAATCTGGGCGCTGACAACACCCTGTCCCCTGACATCACTCCAGCCCCTGACATCCTCTGGGGAGTCAGAAATGTCCGACTTCTTGGTGTCACAACACACAACGGTTTAAACTGGAAGAGTCATACCACCATCTTCCTCATACCGTCTGTACCTTCTCCGCCGACAGAGATCACAAAGCGTCCCATCAATTTAGCTCAGGGATGTCTATACCATCTTCCTTGTATCTAAGCTCACCTACTCCTCTCCAGCGTAGTTCTCCTCATTAAAAGCTACACAGAGGGACCAGTTAGAAATAGTTAAAAAACTAAAGCCATGCAGAATCATCCAGGGCGCTTCTTAAAACACCTGCCAGGAAGCCCTCGTTTCGATGAACCTGTCCACCAATCTCCGACCAACACCAGCAGCTCGCACGACAGTCTGGCAATAAACTGCTGACACACCCACAACACAGAGACCTCCCCCACGAACCGCCGTTCGTCACCACAATTAACTTGTTCCAATTAAAGCTCGTAAAGACAAATATAAGAAGTCCTGTACTTACCACTGTGAACTTCCGCAACAAAAGCATTGCTATGCAAATGAACCATTCGGTTTCCTGTTAATTAGGTTATGTGGTAAGTCAACTATTTTAATGCTGTTACTATTCATCACTTTATGTTTAAGTTAAACTCCTATGTGTAAAACATAGCACTGACTGTAAACATTCCCTGTATACCTGCCACCCCGGCTATCGTCATGTACCTAACCCATACGTTTATCCAAAGTTGGGAAATATTCAGCTCATCCTACCCTTAAGTTCTTGTATAATTAGTTAACAGGTAACTATCATGGCCTACGAGTTCTGTAATATCTGTAATACCTCAACTGTGTATTTTCAGCCATACGGCTGCTTACATCCAATAAAACGTTATTCATTATTTATTTACACAATACCAACACCACCGACCTTATCACAAGGTACTGTCCACACTATACCAACACCACCGACCTTATCTCAAGGTACTGTCCACACCATACCAACAGTATAACCAACTCATCACAATACACGGCAGTAACCTCACCACACCATTCACAATACACTGCAGTAACCTGACCACAATACACTGCAGCAACCTGACCACCCTCATCACAACACACTGCAGTAACCTCACCACAATACACTGCAGCAACCTGACCACCCTCATCACAATACACTACAGTAACCTCACCACAATACACTGCAGTAACCTGACCACCCTCATCACAACACACTGCAGTAACCTCACCACAATACACTGCAGTAACCTGACCACCCTCATCACAATACACTACAGTAACCTCACCACAATACACTGCAGCAACCTGACCACCCTCATCACAATACACTACAGTAACATCACCACAATACACTGCAGTAACCTGACCACCCTCATCACAATACACTACAGTAACCTCACCACCCTCATCACAATACACTACAGTAACCTGAACACAATACACTGCAGTAACCTGACCACAATACACTACAGTAATCTCACCACAATACACTGCAGTAACCTCACCACAATACACTGCAGTAACCTCACCACCCTCATCACAATACACTACAGTAACCTGACCACAATACACTGCAGTAACCTCACCACAATACACTGCAGTAACCTGACCACTCTCATCACAATACACTGCAGAAGCCACACCACAGAGCACCGCACACGAAATAGACCCACTCTCCTTTCATCGCCCTTGAATTTTCTCCCTTCTCCCATTCTCTCCCTAACTTCGCCCCACACTTCCCTCATACCATGCCATAACCTTACACCACCTTGGCTCTCCTCAGATCACACTTTCCTCCCACCCAGACCAGTCCCTGTACTCCCCTAACACTGATACAATCCCCCTAACTTACACTCCTCCTCCTCAGCTCACGTTATCAATCCTCATGTCATACTCCCTCGCTCCTCACTACCCTCGCTCTCCTCGTCTCACAAGACTTTATGTATTTCTCTCTCCCTCAGATCACCACTCACCTGCAACCATCCTGTCCCCACACCCAAATCCCGTGTTGCCACGCCCACATCCAGTGGTACCACGCCCATACTCAGCGTTACCACGCCCGCACCCAGTGGTACCACCCTACACCCCGTGTCACCATACCCACTGGCCGTGTTACCAGACTCACGTCTCCCGCCGCTCACCGGGGACATGTATCCAGATGCTTCATCTTGTGCCGGAAAAGACCCGAGTTATGAGGGTCCGTCGGCCGAGGGGTGGCCATAATTGTCCAGGCAGGGAGTGACGTGGGCTGCGGTGACGTGGGTCAAGGTCCGCCACCACCACCATACCTGACTCCACTCCATCCTTCACCAAACGAAAGAAAGAAAGAAAGAAAAAAAGAAGAAAAAAGTGAAAGTCTCCCTGCCGGGTGGTTGTGACAATTCGCCGGCGACGAAACAAAACGAAAATGTCCGAAGACCAAGTGGCGGGACTTTAATATGAGACTTATTGAAGCTATAAACTGGGAGTAAATAATAAATGGACACTCATAAAGCTAGGAAGTGCCACGCCGGACATCAAGATGGCGGGCTAAGGGGCGTAACCCTGCCTGCCGCTTGAGTTCATCCCGCGCCAGAGAGCACGTCAACTTGTCCCTTACCGGCCTAGCTGGCACTGTATGGCTTTTCATTAAGTTGAGAAGATAATTTCGCGGAGCTGAATATGAAGAGTGCACTCAAGAAAATTACTTAATACGAGCGATAAATGGGCGGGTGTAAACATCCCTACGCCGGTAAAAAGTGGTATTAGTCCACGTCCGGACTGCTATCTGCCTCCAAGACCAGCATTATGCAGGGTCTTACCACATGCCAACATCCACCCTTACTTACACCACCACACACCCCTCCGACCGCCACCGAACACCCCTACTACTACTGCCACCAACACGTTCCCTTATTGCCTGCATCACCCACCTCTACCACCACCACCAAACCTAATCTACTGCCAACACACACCTCTACTACCACCACCATACACACCTACAGCCCCCACCACCCACCCCGACTGCTCCTACCACCCAACCGAACTGCCCTCACCACCCACCCCGCCGCCATCAGCCACCAGTCCCGCCGCCAACACCTCTACTGCCACCACCAACGACCCCCACTGCCACCACTACACATCTGGGGCTACGAAAAATGACGTAGGAAATTACATGCAGTTTCATCCATGTTAGTCTTACAGGAATTTGAGTTTACAGCGAGGCTACTTCGATGATCATCCGCCCTAACAGCTCGGAGTGACTCCAAGCTGCTGAGTTGGGACGTTGATCGACTATGGTGTTGGGAGCCGCAGCCCGCAGGCCCACGTAGCCACCACAGTCTGTCCGGTCTAGAATACTTTGTAAACACTCAACCAGGGCTATCTTTAATGTCACCATCCTCGTGGTGTTTCTAATGGCTGTAAGCAATGTGTTAAAACATCAATCTTGGGACCTGGATGTTCAAAGTGCTCTCTCTTAAGCTTATCGCATATCTTGATTTCAGTGGTGATATTTTAGTCCTCCATGCTTGTCGTACCAACACGGAAAAACTTTTGAGTATTGGTTGGAAACCTTGTCTTCCACGATGTTTCAAGTGTAAACCATGATTTACCTACGTCTCTTGTCTATGCCAGACCGTTAGTGATTTCAGTCGTTCTTAGTATTTTCAGTAGTTCAGTGTTGGCCGTGAAAGATCTTTGTACATGACACTGCAATTTCACTCATTCTAAAAGGTGATGTGAACACACAGCAGTATTCTAATCATAAGAGTATTAATGCCTTGAAGCGCCTCCTCGCTGGTCTTGAAGGTCCGCAAGATCCATCCTACCATCTTATTCGAAGAGGCAACTGTTGCCTTGTTCAAGGGTAACTCCCAGGTCTTCCACACTGTTCAATCGTGATATGACGGTGTTTGTATCTTTCCGGTATTCAGCACTATTCTTTATTTCCTTACTCTCTCCATACCGGAGGAGCTGGAATACTACTGTTAGTGGCCCAGCAAAGAACTTCTGTCTATGCAAGTTTGAAAAGAAACTACTTTGTGTCTTTTGCTGATGGTATGTGCACAATTACAGGCAGGTAGGTATTCCAGTCTCATCTGCAAGGGATAACAAGAACCTATGACTCGTGTTTGTGTCAATGTCAGATAAGGAAATCAGGAACAGCATAGGTGCGAATACAAGTTCCTTGGGGGACTGAGCCCTAACGTGGAAGTACCGGAAGAAACATGATTCACAGCTAAGGATTGTGATACTGAAAAAAAATGTCTATCCATCTTCCAATTTCTCTGCTTCTTCCCATATGAGCTTAGCATTGTGCTTCACATTTATCAAAGGCTTTTGCAAAGTCTGTATATAATACGACAGCGTTTTGTTTGTTCTGCAATGTCTATACAATTTTATCGTAGAGATCAAGGAACAGCGAGATAAAAGATCGTCCCATCCAGAAACCATGTTTTCCTGGGTTGTATACATTATCTTATCCCATTAAGTTACATCTTAGAACTCGCTTGATGATTCTAATGCGTGATGTCGGTGCTACTGGTCCATAGTTTTTTCTGGGACAGCTGTACTTCCTTCTATGTGAAGTGGGGCGAGAAGAGTCGAACTCTCAGAGATGATGCCAATGTCTAGATATTCTGTTCAAAGGATATTCGGTGCTCGTGGTATCTCGAGTTTTATAAAGACCGAACTCTGGGAGTCTTGGGTATGTGCTCACCTGACCTACCGAAGTCCTCCAGCGAGGTGGTGTGGTCTGCCATGGGTAATATAAGGTGATGATTCCTGTTTAGGCACAAGTCGGCTGAGCTCTTTATCTTACAGGTGGTTTCTGGCTGACTGAACATTGTTTCATATTGTTTTCCGTCATCTCATCAGCTCCGTGTACCCGACCTATTCTGTTTTGACTGGGTCAATGGAACTGATGGTTCTCGATTTTCTTTAAAGGCTATTTTCATTTTTCCTTTTCCTGTGTCTCACATGTCCCCCAACCTCTTTTTGTTTTTATTTTTGTTTTAGGTTCTAAGTTCGCCAGCTCTTACTTCTTTTTTTACCGGTCTGCAACTCGTTTTAGCCTCGCATGTTCGAAGGGTCTCTCTCGTTGAACTCTAAGACTCTTGCACGAGTATGGGGTGCTCTTGTGGTCATACCTTTCAAAAGTTCTGGGTTTCAGATGAGTTTCCCGTTCTGTGGCAAGCATAACCCCTGATCACATCATCCCACGGAATCCTATAGCTATCATAATTGGCGTGTGTTTTGTCCCTGTTGTTGGGCATCCATGCTCGTTTTCACTTCCATTAGCTTGTGATCAGAATGCAGCTACAGTGATGACTTCACAGAATAGGTCTACATTATTTGTGAAACACCACAGATTAATTCTCTTCTGTTAATGACACCATAGATTAAGTCTATATTGTCTGAGACCACAGATTAGGCCTATAGTGTCTGTGACATCACAGATTAGGTCTATATTGTCTGTGACACCACAGATTAGGTCTATATTTTTGCAGAGAGTAATTCTAGTATAACTTTACTTCTGATTGGTTCTCTTACTTGGTGACGAAGGGAGACCTTGTCACACAGTCTAAATAGTTCTCTGAGCAGCAGGTGTTCTTCAGAGCTGTCGGTGTTGTATCCTGCCTGCTTGCATCATGTGTGTGGCGGGTGACCAAGACTAGGATGGGGACTGCGGTTTTCAAGGTGGTCTGGCCAGGTCTCTCTATTTCTTATTCGTTCCGTAAATTCTTGAGGAATTTGCATCTGGTGGCTTGTATAGATTCATGCAACGACCAGATTTGGTTTCCAGTCTAGACAACTTACACTTCTAATACATCACTCAATAACTTTAAGTGGTAAATTGTTCTTAAGATATTCTTTTACATACAATCATATTCCTCCACATGTTCCTCTTGTCCTCACTCAGCTCTACAGTCTATATGATCTTTGATGCGAATTACTTTGAAATCTGCAGATATTACGCGTTTAAACACGTCATTAAGCCACCTTATAAAGTTCATTTTGTTCGTTCTGTGTGATTTCTGCCTCCGTACGATGGCATGTGTGATGGATGTAACATGACGCGTTTTCCCCGTTCCTATGGCGAGATTAATGCGCTCAGCTCTGTCGTGTCCCCGTTCCAATACTACCTGGACTCTCATCCGACTGCTGGCGTCAGACTACCGTCACCTCCTCTTGCTTGAGATCACTCGTACCAAGTTCCCGTGTGAGACCATAGCCGCGTCGAGCATACAGAAGCTCGTGCAGAGTGTTACAATACCAAAGTAATCCCTCCCCCCCACACAACAGCCCACACCGACATGATGGTAATACATGAGTTGCAACATATTTCAACCACTGTATTGAAAATCTACCCAGCCTTCCCTTTAATCCAGGACTGAAGCTCACTCTCTCGTAGAACTGTAGGAGGTTTGTTAAAAAACTGACTTCCTTTTCCCAACACCATCCTGTCCCAGACTTACGAAGTTTCTCCTCACGTAATAAGCCATCCACTTGCTTTTTAAATAATCGTTTTCCAGAAACTTCCACACCACACTCGTTAGCCAGACCATCACGCAGCTCAACGCCTGTTCTCGGTCTCCTTACATATACACAGGTATGACGTTTGCCGCCATTGTATTCCCTCGGCACCATGTTTCTCTCCAGAAATATCTTGAACAGTAATTCAAATGGTTTATCTTTTCTAGATATCTATCTCGATGACTTCCAAAATCTCCTCCCTCAGTTCCTCACATACCCTTACATCGTCCTCAGTAATCTTCCCCTCTGAATCCCTTAACCTGATTAGCTGCTTCTTTACTGACAACTGACTCCTGATGACTCCCTGGTGCAGGCTTTGGGGTCTTCAGCCCCAAAGCCCGAGATGGGTTCAGGCCGTTGGGTATGGTGGTTGGTCGACCAGGCTGGTGGAAGCCGCAGCCCTCACCTGCCTTGTGTGCACGTTATTCTTCTCAATGTGTTTTTCTTCCTCCTTTCTTAACCTGCTAAACTCGTTCCATGTTTACCTGGTACCTACCCGGTGAGGTCTTCCGGGGTCTCCACCCCCAACAGCCCGGGCTGGGCCGAGGAGGCTTGAGTGCCGTCTACATCATAGCCACTCCGAAGCTCCTCTGGTTTATTGACATCTTTTATCAAGCCATTCCCTCCTCTCTCTCCCTCTCTCACCATTCCCTCTGTATTTGAGACTTGAGGCACCCATGCCTCTACTCCTTCATCGTAAATTTCGCAGAACCTCTCACCACAAAGCCCTGGTTCCTGTCTACTGAATCCCATATCCCAATCTACGTTACCACAGACACTATAGTCTCTGCAATTACACCTCTGTATGTCCTATCTCACCTCTGTTCCACCAATGTCCTCTTCTGCTACATATTCAAACTTGAACAGTGCATGATCACCTCTTCCAACTGGTGTACCGTATATAATGACCGCGACAACCAGGCAAGTACGAGTGGAGCTGTGACGAAAAGCTCTGGCAAGGATCGTGTTTCTGTAACTCTTATCCTGGAGTGCAACTTGACGTGACGTGACGTGTGTGTGTGTACTTACAGGAGTATAGACACGGTACATATATGCTATATAAGGTTCAGAGCCGGGGCATTAAGAGTGTAAAAACTCTCTCCCCCGTAACACGAGTAAGTTATCACAAACGGTGGAATTCAGTGGGGCATTCATGAGACGTGAGAGACCATACGAACAGAAGCAGAGGGGCAAGGAATGCAGTCACATGGCAACACGGGGGACACGATGAGGGGCAAGAGCACGGAACACAACCTCCCCCCTACCCACACACACACACACACACACACTGCCCACCCAGTGCCGCAAAGAAGTCAGGAATGTCAAGTGATGTAAATGGCAACCTGAAATTAGTGTACTAAATAAATGGAGATGGACTAACGGCACACAGTTAAGAGCTGGAATTCAAAGACCTGAACTGAGAAAAGCGCACCTGATACTGTCGGAGTGAGCAGACAAAGCTGACGAAAGACAAAGATCTCATATATATATATATATATATATATATATATATATATATATATATATATATATATATATATATATATATATATATATATATATATATATATATATATTTTTTTTTTTTTTTTTTTTTTTTTTTTATACCTCGTCGCTGTCTCCCGCGGTTGCGAGGTAGCGCAAGGAAACAGACGAAAGAAATGGCCCAACCCCCCCCATACACATGTACATACACACGTCCACACACGCAAATATACATACCTACACAGCTTTCCATGGTTTACCCCGGACGCTTCACATGCCCTGATTCAATCCACTGACAGCACGTCAACCCCTGTATACCACATCGCTCCAATTCACTCTATTCCTTGCCCTCCTTTCACCCTCCTGCATGTTCAGGCCCCGATCACACAAAATCCTTTTCACTCCATCTTTCCACCTCCAATTTGGTCTCCCTCTTCTCCTCGTTCCCTCCACCTCCGACACATATATCCTCTTGGTCAATCTTTCCTCACTCATTCTCTCCATGTGCCCAAACCATTTCAAAACACCCTCCTCTGCTCTCTCAACCACGCTCTTTTTATTTCCACACATCTCTCTTACCCTTACGTTACTTACTCGATCAAACCACCTCACACCACACATTGTCCTCAAACATCTCATTTCCAGCACATCCATCCTCCTGCGCACAACTCCATCCATAGCCCACGCCTCGCAACCATACAACATTGTTGGAACCACTATTCCTTCAAACATACCCATTTTTGCTTTCCGAGATAATGTTCTCGACTTCCACACATTTTTCAAGGCTCCCAAAATTTTCGCCCCCTCCCCCACCCTATGATCCACTTCCGCTTCCATGGTTCCATCCGCTGACAGATCCACTCCCAGATATCTAAAACACTTCACTTCCTCCAGCCTCTCTCCATTCAAACTCACCTCCCAATTGACTTGACCCTCAACCCTACTGTACCTAATAACCTTGCTCTTATTCACATTTACTCTTAACTTTCTTCTTCCACACACTTTACCAAACTCCGTCACCAGCTTCTGCAGTTTCTCACATGAATCCGCCACCAGCGCTGTATCATCAGCGAACAACAACTGACTCACTTCCCAAGCTCTCTCATCCCCAACAGACTTCATACTTGCCCCTCTTTCCAAGACTCTTGCATTTACCTCCCTAACAACCCCATCCATAAACAAATTAAGCAACCATGGAGACATCACACACCCCTGCCGCAAACCTACATTCACTGAGAACCAATCACTTTCCTCTCTTCCTACACGTACACATGCCTTACATCCTCGATAAAAACTTTTCACTGCTTCTAACAACTTGCCTCCCACACCATATATTCTTAATACCTTCCACAGAGCATCTCTATCAACTCTATCATATGCCTTCTCCAGATCCATAAATGCTACATACAAATCCATTTGCTTTTCTAAGTATTTCTCACATACATTCTTCAAAGCAAACACCTGATCCACACATCCTCTACCACTTCTGAAACCACACTGCTCTTCCCCAATCTGATGCTCTGTACCTGCCTTCACCCTCTCAATCAATACCCTCCCATATAATTTACCAGGAATACTCAACAAACTTATACCTCTGTAATTTGAGCACTCACTCTTATCCCCTTTGCCTCTGTACAATGGCACTATGCACGCATTCCGCCAATCCTCAGGCACCTCACCATGAGTCATACATACATTAAATAACCTTACCAACCAGTCAACAATACAGTCACCCCCTTTTTTAATAAATTCCACTGCAATACCATCCAAACCTGCTGCCTTGCCGGCTTTCATCTTCCGCAAAGCTTTCACTACCTCTTCTCTGTTTACCAAATCATTTTCCCTAACCCTCTCACTTTGCACACCACCTCGACCCAAACACCCTATATCTGCCACTCTGTCATCAGACACATTCAACAAACCTTCAAAATACTCATTCCATCTCCTTCTCACATCACCACTACTTGTTATCACCTCCCCATTTACGCTCTTCACTGAAGTTCCCATTTGCTCCCTTGTCTTACGCACCCTATTTACCTCCTTCCAGAACATCTTTTTATTCTCCCTAAAATTTACTGATAGTCTCTCACCCCAACTCTCATTTGCCCTTTTTTTCACCTCTTGCACCTTTTTCTTGACCTCCTGTCTCTTTCTTTTATACTTCTCCCACTCAATTGCATTTTTTCCCTGCAAAAATCGTCCAAATGCCTCTCTCTTCTCTTTCACTAATACTCTTACTTCTTCATCCCACCACTCACTACCCTTTCTAAACAGCCCACCTCCCACTCTTCTCATGCCACAAGCATCTTTTGCGCAATCCATCACTGATTCCCTAAATACATCCCATTCCTCCCCCACTCCCCTTACTTCCATTGTCCTCACCTTTTTCCATTCTGTACACAGTCTCTCCTGATACTTCCTCACACAGGTCTCCTTCCCAAGCTCACTTACTCTCACCACCTTCTTCACCCCAACATTCACTCTTCTTTTCTGAAAACCCATACTAATCTTCACCTTAGCCTCCACAAGATAATGATCAGACATCCCTCCAGTTGCACCTCTCAGCACATTGACATCCAAAAGCCTCTCTTTCGCACGCCTGTCAATTAACACGTAATCCAATAACGCTCTCTGGCCATCTCTCCTACTTACATAAGTATACTTATGTATATCTCGCTTTTTAAACCAGGTATTCCCAATCATCAGTCCTTTTTTAGCACATAAATCTACAAGCTCCTCACCATTTCCATTTACAACACTGAACACCCCATGCACACCAATTATTCCCTCAACTGCCACATTACTCACCTTTGTATTCAAATCACCCATCACTATAACCCGGTCTCGTGCATCAAAACCGCTAACACACTCATTTAGCTGCTCCCAAAACAGAGAGAGAGAGAGAGAGAGAGAGAGAGAGAGAGAGAGAGAGAGAGAGAGAGAGAGAGAGAGAGAGAGAGAGAGAGAGAGAGAGGACAAAATATACTCCTCTAAAGAATTCTAATGATGAACACGAGCAAATATATAGCGGTACCAATGAAGGGACAACCAGAATGGCCCATGATGCGGTAACACACACACACACACACACACACACACACACACACACACACACACACTTGTCACAGATGGTGAAGCACATATGATCACCGGGGCCTAACATGACAAAGGCACAGGCTTTGGAGTCTTACAGAGACTCCAAGTTCCTGTGAAAACGTCGTGTGCCATCATGTCAACAACCGAACACGGATAAGAAGGCCAGACACAACACCGTCATGGATACTAAATCAACTGTAACCGTGTCCAAGTAAATGCTGGAGTCTCATTAAGAGGTAAATGAGAAAATGAAAACAATAACAAAGAAGCCTGGCACCCTGAGGAGGCTGACTCACAGAGGAGAGAGAGAGGAGTACGTCATTTCTATGGTCACACATACACTTGAGACTGGAGTTCACAAGCCAGGATCCAGGTCACTGTCGTGAAAAAAGCTCTTGTTTGACTGACAAGCAATGAGTTAAGATCTGGGGCACATTTAACCTTAAATACTGAGCTACGAGTTAAAAAAAAAAAAAAGGGGGGGGAGATGGTTCAACAGATGTCAAAATGTTAGTGAGTTGAGCGATGTGTTGTGGATACATGCCCGACCGTAACTCACCAGCATTTCGAAAGGTTTAACAACAAAAAAATGACTGCAGAATATGAAAAGGGAGAGAGGGGAAATTTTGTGAATTATATTATGGACAAGGAAGGAGGCAATTTAAAACTTTCCCATATATTCTTAAGAAGTATACTGACTGAAAAAAATCTTATAAGGCTTGGGGATTCCATTGTAATATCTGTGGAGGAGGATACATAAAAGGAACTGAATCACAAATTCAAAAGGGTTTTCACAGCGGAAGACTTCAGGTTCCCATCACTATGGAACCGGGAATGAGAGGACGTCTTGAAAAGGAATGATGTAATAATGAAAGACAAACGGATGACGTGTTGACCCACTTCAGGCTCGTGGTCACGATATAATCTCCCCATAAAAGCAATGATGTTACGCACTTTCCCTCGTCTTTTCTTTTTCGCTTCATAATTCTCTCTCTCTCTCTCTCTCTCTCTCTCTCTCTCCATCAAGGCCCGGCTTCGTGGACTTTCGTCCGTGACTGAAGCCTCCAACATCAAAAAATGAAAAAAAAACATACAACAGACAAACCACTAAATATTGGTGTCCATGATATCTGGCCGGGACTGGAAGTGGACAAACGCTGAACCTGTCTTTACTAAATTGAAAGACCAGGAGGAAAGGCTAACTGCACAGACCAATCTCCCAGATGACTGTGGTACTGTGCAGGAGTTGAAAAGAGAAGAGGAGAAAATGCTTAAATGAGAGAAACCACAACTTTTTGGGAAAGGTTGTGGCTAACAAAGCTCTTACATTTCTGGGGAGGAAATTGGAGAGTCAGTATGTGGGGAGTCAGAGAGCATGTTTCAGTACCATACAGGGACGACCTGATCAGAAAGTTTAAGTCTGTCATCCAGTTTCATGACGCAGACAGAGAACACTTCTATGAAAGATAGAAAGGTAGAACATCTCGAGGCCATAACATGAAACTAACAGGAAACTTGTAAGAAACGCAGCACCAACCGATTCACGGCTCATGGAATAAAACGATGTTGTGAGACTGTGAATGTAGGTGGACAGCAGGACGGAAAAGTTTAAAAAGTTGCATGACAGAACACTTCCAGAGATTGGGCCTAATTACAAATAGGTCATTACACACACACAGACACACACACACACACACACACACTGGTGCCTCGGTCTCCAACGGCATCTACAACCTGAACGTGCCACAAGCGTCTACACATCTCCACAGTGACCTGAGCAGTCGGTGACCATGACGACCCTTGACCTGAACGAGCCATGACCGGGATGACCCGTGACCTCTTGGCACTGGCCAGGACTGTGATATACGACCGGCAGGTGGGGAAGGAGCGATCACTTAATCTTCTAAATACAAACAAACGACTGAACGATGCGACAGGTATGGGGCAGTGTGAACAACGTGTTAATGCGCTGTGGATCTGGCGGAGGATATGGGCACGTGTTGGAGGACTTGGAGTGGGGTGAGCGGCAAGGAGGTATAGAGGAGGGCGTGGCACTGGTCTGGGCGGCGCGTGGGCGGGAGAGGCAAGTGGTGGAGGCCTGAGGATGTGAGGGGAGTAGGCGTGCTCCGGGAGACATGCTGGCAGAAGCGGCCGACACGGGAGATGTAGTGGGTAATGTCCAGGCTCTGTGGACGAGGATTCTGTGGGGGGTTTAGCGGGTTACATGCGTGTGTGGCGAGTTGCGTGGGTGTGTGGGGGTGTGACGGGTTGTGTGGGGGTGTGACGGGTTGAGTGGGCGCGTGGCGGGTTGCGTGGGCGCGTGGCGGGTTGCGTGGGCGCGTGGCGGGTTGCGTGGGCGTGAGGCGGGTTGCGTGGGCGTGTGGCGTGTTGCGTGGCGTACGCTGAATGAGAGGCATAAAGCAGGGTAACCTTTCCTGGTAGGGCGAGGAGTTCCATAATGCAGCACCGTCAACCAGAGCACCCCACACTGCTGCAATGTTAATGACGCTCCATCTTGACCTTTACCGCCGCCCGCACACTCACTTCACACACTACGCCCTCACTACGCCACTCTACACTCCCTAACCCACTACACTGGGAGCCACTCTACACTCCCTAACCCACTATATGTACACTGGGAGCCACTAATCTGGACTGGGACTTAACAAAAAACAAACAAACAAAAAAAAAAAAAGAACAGGAAGCATATCGAACATGGCTCAAAAATAAAAAGGCGTCGACAACAGGACTACATTACTTCTACCACTGGAACTTGCTGCAGTGACACAATAGCGGTCAAACAAAAGCAATCGTGAGGACATTCATCTCTACGGTGAGAACTCATTACACTGGTAATTAGGAGACACAAGACCAACAATACAATCACAATGACTTCATGTAATCAAATAATCAAGAGAACCCAGGGTAATCTAGTTTCAATACGAGCAGATAATGTCTTTCTCAGTGATGGATCACCAAGAAAGAACGGCACAGACACTGGAGAACTGTACACTGGAGAACTGTACAGACACTGGAGAACTGTACAGACACTATTGAACTATACAAACACCGGAGAACTTTACAGACACTGGAGAAGTATATAGACACTGTTGAACTGCATAGACAATGGAGAACTGAAAAGACAATGGAAAACTTCACAGACATTGATGAACTGCAAAGACACTGTAGAATGTACATACACTGTTGAACTGCACAGACACTGTTGAACTGCACAGACACTAGAGAACTTCACAGACACTGGAGAACTGCACAGACACTGGAGAACTGCAGAAACACTGTTGAACTGTACAGACACAGGAGAACTATACAGGCACTGGTGAATTGTACAGACAGTTGAACTACAAAGACACTGTTGAACTGTAAAGACACTGTTGAAGTGTATAGACACTGTTGAACTGTAGACACTGCTGGGCTGTGCAGACACTGCTGAACTGTACAGACACTGGAAAAACTGCAAAGAAACTGGAAGACAGACAAACTGCCGAAGTGATATACCAGGATTTTGGCGAATGTGTCTGCGACGGTCACAGCCATGGGGGGAGGGGAAGAGAAGGAGGAGGAGTATGGAACAAAGACACACCACACCAGAATAAGTCGCGAATACCATCAGTAAAAACTACTAACACACACATGGATCACGTCTTCCCAGAAGATGTAAAAAAAAAAAAAAAAAATCAACTATTTCGTTAAGGAGGACATGAAAATTTAACAACATATAAACTCCCATTAGAGAAATACACACCGTCATACCTCGTAAAAAGCAGTGTAAAAGACCTCGGAATAATTATCTCTGCTGACTTTACATTCCTGGAACACAAGTGTGAGAGGCCGTTCTCTTAAATCATTGGTAATCATCGATTACGGAGTTCACCTCCGAGGCGTGAAATGGAGGTCAGGACGACCTAATTTTTGGTGGGATGCTGGAGCGCTCATTGACATGCATCTGCGTAAGAAAGCACAAGACCGTACACCACGTGCTGGCACGGGAACTGAACTCGGAGGCACCAGGCAGCAGAACAGGTGTTCCTGTACACCGCCGAGACAAGTTACAAAAACACACACATCAGCCTGGATCTTACTGACCCTCGCGGTGATACAACTCTCCCCACTAGAATACTGCTGTGTGCCAACATCATCCTTAAAGGTTGGCAAGATCACAGGAAGACGGTGCCAAGATCTGTAAATACACGCTTGGGCTGTCCAGAATCTTAACCATCTGTCACGACTAGAAGCATCCACTCGGTATGCTCTGGAACGTAGATGGGACAGATATAACATACACGCCCAAGTCTTGGAAACCATGAGTCGCAGCTTCCACTCAAATCTAGCTCCCTATTGGAACGACATGCATGGTAGATTCTTTACAGCTACCCAATGGAACAAAACAAGGCATGGGAGACTCTGTATAGTTCCCCACTGGAATAACAGGCATGGGTGACTGTACAGTACCCAACTGGAACAACATGCATGGGAGATTATGCAATTCCCTACTGGAACAACAAGCATGGAAGACTATGTATAGTTCCCTACTGGAACAACCAGGCATGGAGGACTCTGCATATTTACCTCCCGGAACAACATGCATGGAAGCCTCTGTACAGATCCCTGCTGGAATAACATGCCTGGAAGACGCTCTAGTTCCCAACTGGAACGAAAGGCATGGATGACTCTAAATTACTACCCATGAAATCGATAGGTGTACTACGCACTATAAGAGGACACAGCGACGACATCTGCGGTCCAAAATCGTCGACCTCATTCCCTGCCGCCAGTGGAAACATTCTGGACGGGTTCAGTGGAAAAATTAACACAATGGGTCAGACTAAGTACCAGCGGAATGTGGCAGACCAGCTAGGATGAGAAGGATACAGACACCTATGAGACCTGGCCTCCATAAACATTACTGAGACAAGGAACAACAAGACAGCGTGGTCCCACACCATGAAGCTGGGGCAGAACTCCCAAACTTAAAAGCAGTTTATACAGTATACCAACAATGGGCGGCCTCACAAAATCTTCGGCGGAGATGGGGCACAATACCGCTCAAACATAAACTATCAAAACCTTCAGTGGGGGAACACTGCACATCCAATGAGGACTTACCTATAATACTCACAATACCTACGATGACAACTCTCTTGTCAGCAAACTGCCCCACGAGTCCATGTACCCTGATCTTCAACTTTTCATCTTCGTTCCACGTGAACTGCTACGACAGTATAGGAAAAACACGCAAGGTATGAGCGTCAGGGATGGGGCGCATGGACGCTAGCCCCTCTAGGTCCGGGAAGCGGAGGAGACAAATCGGCCAGAGATGAGCAGAGTGAGGGACGGAAGCCAAAAGAGGGGAACTCTGAGATGGGATCTCGATGCCACACAGTTTCAAAAGCTTTGCATATATGAAGTACAACTACATATATGCAATCTTTCAGAGATGATGATCAGACATTATTGAGACAGAGGATAACATCGGCGGATTTCACCTTACGGAAACCGTACTAGTGATCAGGGATAAGACTGTGGGATTCAAGATGTGTGAGGATAGGGGAGATGAAGAGGGTTTCAGGGACTTTGGAAATGGTTGATGTCAGAGCAACAGGACGATAGTTAAGAGGGGTCAGAACGGTCGCCCTTAAGGTATGGAGAGTACCAACATGTGCTTCCAAGAAGAAGGAAAAGTTCTGATTTTTAAACAAGATACACAAAGCTGCATCTTTAATGAGGAGGGGGTCTGATCACTCGTATCTTGCTCCATCATAAATGTTCTGAACAACTTACCAAGACGGAACGTAAAAAAGAAAAAAAAAAATCAGTAAAGGACAAAGGAACTCTTGGCACACCTGTGTCTTAAGGATACAAAGCTTAGGACTCAAACTCTACAGCGGAGCCTCGCAAGTCTGGAGATGGAGGCACGCGACATCAACGAAGGAGACTCATGGAACTCCTGTGCAACATAATGCATCTCCTATGAGGATTCATTCCTTCCACAAGAGGGACTCGCTACTTCTACAAAAAGATCTCAGAAAACCCACTTTAGGGACTCACTACACCAGATCTTCGAGTGTTCTGATCTGCCTAGATACACAAAGAAAAAATTAACAAAAAAAGAGATATTCTAATAAATACAAAACCGAATGAGATGTTCTAAAGTAAACACTAATAAAATTCTACATCTACTTAATGAAGAAGAAATAAACTTACAATGGAGAAAACATTGAAGCTACACCACGAGATATGGTATGCCTGTAATGAAGGATGCAGGTTATGGTACGGCTATAACGAGAGTCAAGCTACAGTCATGATAAGCTACCCCCCTACACTTGAACGTAGTGGACACCAAGTCCACACCCTAAAGTAGATGGACCACCTCTACACTTGATGGTAAGGGCACCACCCTCTATATGTCAGAGCAGGGGTACCATCCTTACTCGTGAGGGATAGGATACCACCCCCCTACACTTAAAAGGCATGGGGGCACCGTCTTTACACTTGAGAGATGGGATATCGCCCCTACACCTGAAAGTAGGGGGAACCACCCCTACACCTGAAAGTAGGGGGAACCACCCCTACACATGCAAGCAGGGGGTACCATCCCTACACCTGAAGGTAGGGAGCATCACCCTACAATTAAAAGTACATTAGCCAGTATAGGAGAGCGTGAGGCTTATCTGGTGCAGTCTTCGGGGGTCTTCACCCCGACAGCCTGGGCTGGGCCCAGACTGTTGGATTTAGTCGTTGGTCGACCAAGCTGTTGGAGGCGGCAGCCCTCAGGCATTACATAGTCCCCACAACCTGGCCAGTCATGTATACTATGTACGTACTTGTCTAGTGCACACCTGAACTTCTCGACTGTATATCCCATGCAGTTTCTGATGGGCTGGCAAGGTGATGAAGCGTCTTGGGCGCCGGATGTTTGAGGTGTTCTTTCTTCTTGTGAACACTGAACCTTTGGATCTCAGAGGCAGTATTTTTCAAAGTCGTCCAAGCCTGTCGTGCCAGTAGGATGTTATTTCCATAAGTTGGGAACCATACCATCTAGAATTTTCCAGGTGTAGATGGTATACCTCTCCTGTCCACGCTGCAAGGAATATAGCCTCAGAGATTTCAGTCGTTCTCAGCATTTTAGGTCCTTCACCACGTAAATATGGGCTGTGAAAAATCTCTCAACATTTTCTAATTCCGCAATTTCGCCCGCTTTGTAGGGTGATGTTAAGACGCACCATTATTCAAATCGTGAAAGAATGAGCGTTTTGAATAATATCAACATTGGTGTTTATTCTTGAAGGTCCGCAGGATCCCATCCTGCCATCCCTCTGCGTGAAGCAACCCCTGTTCTGTTGTGTTCGCTGAAGGCTAGGTCGTACGACATTATTACTCCGAGGTCTTTCACATTATTCAACTGGCTTGTGACAGCTTCTGTGTCTGACCGATATTCTGTGTCGTTTCTGATTTCTTCCTTTCCCCGTACCGGTGATGTTGAAACTTAGCTCTACTAAAAAGCATGTTGTTCTCGGTTGCTCAGTAAAAGACTTCGGGCTGTAGGTAAGGGAATGAATATCTTTTCATGGATGATGACCATGAGGGAAATGATATGGATGGGGTATACCGGAGTGATTTTGGGAATAATACAATCGAGAGAAAGTTTGGTAAGTGACGGAACCAATACATGTGAAGCGTCTGGGGTGAACCATGGAAAGGTCTGTAGGACTTGGTTGTGGATAGGGAGCTGTGGTTGAAAGCTGAGAATGGATGTGAGCGGATGCGGCCTTTTTCATCTGTTCCTGGCGCTAATACGTTAACAAAGGAAATGGCGATCACGCACATTTTATATATATATATATATATATATATATATATATATATATATATATATATATATATATGGACATTAAGGACAATCCATTACTCTAGTAATAAATCTTTGTTGTATCTCCGGCAGACGGCAGCCTGTGGGGCCTCCCGGCGCTGGGGTTTCGAACCTGACACCCTGGAAGGCAGCACAGGGTGACACACTAATAGGGAGAGAGCGAAAGGAAGTCACCCCAGGTCCAAACTCTGTTAATACTATGCAGAGAAATCTTGCATGTTTGGCAAGACTGGCGCGTCATAATGAGGGGAAAACGCGTATTTTCAACAGCCCTGCAAGATGTCCACATTTGCTTAAATCCAATGCCGCCATGGGGAATGATGAAGTCTTTACAGAACAGATATACACGATCACTACGGTAAAGGAACTGAACTACAGAGAACTACGGCAATCACTGGGGCTGTGGTCTCTGGAATTCAGACGGGAGATGTAAATCATAAGTGACATCTTGGAAAATCCGATAAGTCACGATCGCCAAACCTACACTCAAGAATCATCACCTGGGGGCACGACAGGCATGGAAGACTGAGGAAAATGTGACCAGCACACAAAACAGGAACTACCGTGTCACATACGCGTGCGACCCAAGACTATTCAACACATTACCTGTCGACAATACAAAAAAAAAAACTATGGGTTGCACAGGGGAGAAGTGTTTGAGTGTTCTGAACAAGTGTTCACAAGGTGTACCAAAGCAGCCGGGGTGTGGTGACTACGTGAACTTGCGGGCTGCGGCTCCCAACGTCCCTGCTCAGCAGATTGGGCTCAGCCCGAGCCACTGTGAGGGCAGAGGATCCACACAGTCTACGGCAGATACACGCCTGGTAAACAAACGCCTGCGCTTGGCAGCCCATGCTGGTGATGGGCTGGCTACTGAACAGTTACACCCACTGTGACCATCGTTTTAATGTTCTGCTTTCTTTTCAGGGTCACGCCTACTCTGTCCTAATCCAGGTCAAGTTAGGCCTGGTCAAGTCGTTCTAAACAAGTGAAGTTTTAAAAGTAATTCGCGGTCACGTAGGTCACGCTGTCACATCCACCTTCAGTATGATTACGTCAAACTTCCAACCACAGCTGCTGACGCCCGTCAACACTCACACCCTGACTCTCATCAATCCGCTGAGCACGACGGTCCCACCCTCGGGGAGGATGTCATAGCCTCCGACCCGACCATTAAGAGCCTAGCAAAGACCACGCAAGTCACTGGTGCGCATGAACTCAAAACTAGTACTTACGGAGTCGTTACATTTTCACGAAGAAAAAAAAATGAAAAAGCGAACTCGCATATAATTGGGAGGGAGGACACCATGTGTGTGTGTAGAGAGAGAGAGAGAGAGAGAGAGAGAGAGAGAGAGAGAGAGAGAGAGAGAGAGAGAGAGAGAAACGTGACAGCTTTCCCTGCCTGGCCACTGATCACATATAAACACGTCAGGTCGTCGTTAAAAGCATGAATCAATATACCAGTTGGCCGCAGGCTGCATCCAGCTCCTGCAACACAGCGGACACGCACATCCCGCTGCCCCGGAGCCTAGACAAGTGGTATATCTCAGTGGTACCCCCTATCCTGGAGACTCTAACTGGTGGTAAACCTGCTGCCGGAGCTATTGGTAAGCCCTAGCCGATCGTACCACTGCCCCTAAAGCCCTCAGTGATGGTACTGCTGGCCCGGAGCCCTGACGTGTGACACACGTGCCCCGGAGCCCTGACGTGTGATACACGTGCCCCGGAACCCTGACGTGTGATACACGTGCCCCGGAACCCTGACGTGTGGACAGGACAGGCTTCACTCTCCCACCACAAAACTACACAAAAAGTTATTCTTCAATATCAGGGAACAAGCGTGAGGAGTGGAGCCCTCCTGACACCACAGTGAGGTTGGTGGGCCCTCCTGACACCACAGTGAGGTTGGTGGGCCCTCCTGACACCACACAGAATGTGGTGAGCCCTACTGACACCATAGTGAGGGCGGTGGGCCCTGCTGACACTACACAGAGGGTGGTGGGCACTGCTGACACCACAGTGAGGGTTGTGGTCCCTCCTGACGCTCCCGTGAAGGAGGTGAGGCTTAGCCCTGGATCATACAATGAATTTGCGATAATAAGACGGCCATGGAGGCTAGTCGACCTTATCAATACTGACCCACCACCTGGCAAGTGGCGTTCCATAATTCGACACATTCGATGCTACATGTTTGAAGAGCGGCCGTGATAACCGTCGCTTCTTAACCTTTGGAGATGTGAATAAAACCTAAAAATGTGAATGTCAGGCAGAATTGGTGACGAGGGTGGGTGGGTGCTGGAGGAATGGCTGCCCTTCCTACACATCACCCCAGCACAAACTGATATTCACTCGTATATTAGAGCATCACACAACATCACATTTTCATGACCTCATCATCAATAACTCGAGAGAGAGAGAGAGAGAGAGAGAGAGAGAGAGAGAGAGAGAGAGAGAGAGAGAGAGAGAGAGAGGGGGGGGGGGGAGTTGGGTGTTTGTGGACGACGCCTGTCATTGGCTACGCAGGAACTACAGCAGACAACAAGTCAGTCTAACACCGGATTATGATTATTCTTTCCTTGCTAACACCCACCAACGACTGAAGGAGACAGCCTGAGAGAACCAGCGGCAGCAGCAGACCAGGTTGTGTGTGTGTGTGTGTGTGTGTGTGTGTGTGTGTGTGTGTGTGTGTGTGTGTGTGTGTGTGTGCTTCTATCTCCTGCAGGGGATGTGACGTCAACGCCCAAGTGATAATTACCAGTACTAGACGTGCCCCCCCCCCCCCGCCACAACAGTATCACATCACCACCACAATACCTCACCATCCCTGCATCAACACCACCACACCTCACCACACAACATTCCACAACTATGTTTCAACTTCCATCCCTACAGATCACACTGAAACCCCGGCATACACAGCGACTACACCTGGCCTGGCCTCGAGGTAGTCGGGAGCTCCAAGAATGAGAGGAGCGTCCATCCCGGGAGACCAGATGATGCCGAGGACAGAGAGCGGACCCTGGCGTGTGCGCCCCCCCAGCCCGCTTCTCACCACAGGGCACCCCCCCCCCCCCCACTAGTAACGGTCATTACGGTGCCTGTGATATCCCAGTGCACCAGTAGCAATGTGACCCACTGCGTGTGGAGCTTACACCTCCGGACATCAGCCTGGCAGCCAGGAGAAGCACGCACCTTCCGTCCCGCCCACTTATGCCCAACTGCCTGCTATGGGCAGTCATCAGAGTGGCCATAACCAGGATCCCGAGTCATCCTGGCTGATACAGAGGCCACAGTGTGGCTCCGGCGGAGGCGTCACGTCACCTCGGTCCAGTTTTTCCCCGGTGGGCGGACGGCCTGCAGGCAGAAAAACGGCAATATGAGGGAAGCGGCGTCCAGGGCCGGGGTCATCATAAAACCATCAGAGACGTTCCTTTAGTGGCCACAGTAGGGGGGCGCGACGGACGCCAACCCTCCCCGCCTCCCGCCTCTTCACACCAACAACTTATCCAGATTTTCGTCAGCGTCGCCACCGCCTGTAACACTTGTGATGCTAACACTAGCCAGCCTCTCAGGTCTACAAACAAAAACATTTTGACAGCGTTACCTTTCCATATGGAGAGAAGATTCAGTTACCCTCATAAGAACATTGTCCCAGCGCATCACGTACACAAGGGCCGCCGAACCCCAGCCTCACCAGATATATTACCAGCCTTTTCTCCACACTTCCCAACGACTCGTTACAACGCGTTGTTTCACCTCCGTCTGACTTGCAATTTCATCTGAACATGAAGTCATTCGAGACTAGTATGATGACGTCACTGGTCACTTGAAGTGTGCAAATTCATCTTTCTAAATAAGGATGAAAGTCTACCAGGACTACCAAGACCCGAACTACAGTCGACCAGGTCCACTGGGCACAGACCTACCGTCTACCAGGGCTATCAGGCAACCATCTTCAGTCTACCAGGACTATCGGGCACCGATCTACGATCGACCAGGACTATCGTGTACCGATCGACAGTCTACCAGAACAATGGAACCTCGATCAAGTCAACCAGGACGATCGGGCACCGATCTCATCCTCAGGCTCGAGTAGATCGGCTCGGCGACTGCGTCACACTGGTCGACTTGAGGCCTTGACCTTTGACCTACACAGGCTCTGGCCCACTAAGGGGCACGTCTACAGCGCATGGAAGGTTTACACTGTAAATTTAATCAAGATAAGAAGAATGTTTGGTGGCAACACCAGGGTGCAGAGAGCGCAGGCTACTAGTGAACAAGCTCTTGCCTCGACATGTGGCATTAATCCCTCAAGCATGACGGTACAATCCTTCAATACGACGGTGCGATCCTTGAGCATAACGGTACGATCCTTGAGCATGACGGTGCGACCCTTGAGCATGTCGCTACGATCCTTGAGCATAACGGTGCGATCCTTTAGCATGACGGTGCGACCCTTGAGCATGTCGCTACGATCCTTGAGCATAACGGTACGATCCTTTAGCATGACGGTGCGACCCTTGAGCATGTCGCTACGATCCTTTAGCATGACGGTTCGATGCTTCAGCATGACGGTAAGATCCTTGAGCATAACGGTACGATCCTTTAGCATGACGGTTCGATGCTTCAGCATGACGGTAAGATCCTTGAGCATAACGGTACGATCCTTTAGCATGACGGTTCGATGCTTCAGCATGACGGTAAGATCCTTGAGCATAACGGTACGATCCTTTAGCATGACGGTGCGATGCTTCAGCATGACGGTACGATCCTTGAGCGCTACGGTAAGATCCTTGAGCATAACGGTACGATCCTTCAGCATGACGGTACGATCCTTGAGCGCTACGGTAAGATCCTTGAGCATAACGGTACGATCCTTGAGCATAACGGTACGATCCTTGAGCATGACGGTGCGACCCTTGAGCATGTCGCTACGATCCTTGAGCATAACGGTACGATCCTTTAGCATGACGGTGCGACCCTTGAGCATGTCGCTACGATCCTTTAGCATGACGGTTCGATGCTTCAGCATGACGGTAAGATCCTTGAGCATAACGGTACGATCCTTTAGCATGACGGTGCGATGCTTCAGCATGACGGTACGATCCTTGAGCGCTACGGTAAGATCCTTGAGCATAACGGTACGATCCTTCAGCATGACGGTGCAACCCTTGAGCATGACGGTACGATCCTTCAGACCATTCTACCCCGCTCAGGCCAAGTCTACCCTCTCACGGGCCAAGTCCACCCTCTCTCATGCCACGTTTAACCCCGCTCAGGCCATGTTTATCCCCCCTCAGGCCATGTTTACCCCTACACAGGCCATGTCTACCCCCACACAGGCCAAGTCTACCCCCACACAGGCCAAGTCTACCCCCACACAGGCCAAGTCTATCCCCACACAGGCCAAGTCTACCCCCACACAGGCCAAGTCTACCCCTGCTCAGACCAAGAACTAAACACACAGGAAGCTTCCATTAAACTCCAGGAATTTCACTCATTAAACTCTAGGAGTCTAACACCACTACAAACTCTGGGAATTTCACTCTTACGGGACCCCTGATAAGAAGGGTATGCCATTATTTTTTTTCCCCTTTCTTTAACACAATGTTTACTTGGCCGAGGGATACGTCTGTTGTAGTTGTAACCTTACTAAACTTGTACTGTCTACTGCTGACGACAGTAATACTGTCTACTACTTTTGACGGCAATATTGTCTACTGCTGGCGACAATGATACTGTCTACTGCTGGCGACAGTAATCCTGTCTACTACTTTTGACGGTAATAGTGTCTACTGCTGGCGACAGTAGTACTGTCTACTACTTTTGACGGCAATACTGACTACTGCTGGCGACAGGCCTTACACAAAACTGACTTTGATGCAGTATATTTTCTTATGTACTTCCCATCAGAGTTGTACAGAAAACACACACACACACACACACACACACTCTCTCTCTCTCTCTCTCTCTGTCTCTCTCTCTCACCCTGACTTACTTTCATGTCAACTGGCGCGCGCGCGCGCGCACACACACACACACACACACACACACACACACACACACATTCAATCTAAAACTGGAAAGCCAATGTTATCATAAAGGCATGGATGATAACTGGCAGTGGATGACAGTGATGGACCCTGACACTGGCACTGGATGACAGTGATGGTTCCAGACCCTGGTACTGGATGACAGTGATGGTTCCAGACCCTGGTACTGGATGACAGTGATGGTTCCAGACCCTGATACTGGATGACAGTGATGGTTCCAGACCCTGGTACTGGATGACAGTGACGGTTCCTGACACTGGTACTGGATGACAGTGACGGTTCCTGACACTGGTACTGGATGACAGTGATGGTTCCTGACACTGGTACTGGATGACAGTGACGGTTCCTGACACTGGTACTGGATGACAGTGATGGTTCCTGACACTGGTACTGGATGACAGTGATGGTTACTGTCAATGACAGGCAGTGAAGAAAGCAGGGGATAGGTGGAGGCTGGCCACGAAGACATACCTCATCTTTCTTTCTAAAAACTGTGATATAATCAAAAGCTTCTGCAATCTAAATGATCATGGTAAATACGAAGCAATTAATGACACAATCTTCTTTACATGTAATCTTAAATTACAGATCTTACTGACCCTAAAGCAATATTTCAACCCCAGATTCGTATTTAGCAAGAAAAACAGTCCTTACACTGACGTTTTCAAGCAAATTTATTGCCTTCCAAAAAATACAAAAAATTACATGGTATTTTTTTTCCTAAAAATGTTACCTTACCTCGGTGTATCGTGAGCCGGTAGTCCACGACGAGCTTATCTGCTGACTTACTCTAAACTGTGGTACAGATAGAGATGGCACCGCCCCATCCATCTCTACCGCACCGGCTCAATTGTCGGCAGGGGGAAGATCATGAAACAGCATGACGTAGTACTGAGAAAGTATACTGCTAATGAAACTCTTAAGGAAAGTGCGAGAGGGAAAATCTCCTTATCAAAATTTTCAAACGGCTGCACAATGGATAGAGAGTGAACCATCTCTTCTTAGGACAGGATCATTCTTTGGAAACAGTCATGACATGCGTTTGGTTCGCCTTCGTACACCTTCCGTTGATACGAAGGATATGTTCCTGGCATCACTGGAAATGAGCCTAAAGCAATGCCATTGCTCCTCCAGTCAGTCAAGGTACCTAAAGTCGTGAGCCGGTCACCCCCGTACCTACCACCTGTTCGACACACAACGTAAACCTATGTATAAGGAAATGCATCACGTATGTGAGGTGTTGGAACTCTCCGCTTGTTTTTGAGATAATGCCGTCGAAGTTCAGAGCAACAGCTTCCAGTCACGGACGTTTACCATCCTGATTCTCATACTCGTGAGACTTTCAGTCTTCATTGACTTAATTGCTGTTCTTTTTGCCACATATTTCCTTCAAACACAGGAGTGAGGTATCTTAAAGTGAACCATACGACAGATCTACCCCGTCTGCGCTCACAGGAATAACACCAGATTTCAAGCGTTAGAGACAGATTCCAGTTATGACAGATTTACTGCCTGCCATGAGTATTACCTGTCCATTCTTAACTCGGTATTATCGCTTACTTACCCGGCTGTGTTAGTATACACTATTATTCTAGCTGGAAAAGTTAGGGGAAAGTTAAATGTTCTGAAAAGCGATAATTGAACAGTTCTGTGATGGTCACCATCTACAACTGGTGAATAGCTAGTGAAGTCTTCGGAGTTCTTCACCCCAACATCCAGACCTGGGCCCCAGGCTGCTGGATTGGGTGGTTGGTCGACCGGTGCTGTTGGAGGTCGCAGCCCTCAGGCCCCATATAGCCCCCACGGCCTGGCTGGTCTGGTATACTCTGTAGGTACTTGTCAAATGCATTCTCGAACTTCTCTACCGAGCATCCTAAGCTTCAGAAGTGATTGTTACTCCATTGTCCTCGAATCGGGTAAGGTCATCAAACATACAGGGAAAAATTATAGAGGGTGATAGCAGTGGTGGATACTGCCATGGTTGACAGGAAGGATGCTGGGAGGGGTGGCAGCACGGAAGGAGGCAGGGGTGGTAGTGGAATGGCAGACGGCTGAGGTGGCAGCAAGGATAGTGGCAACATGGGAGAAGGAGGGACTGGTGGCACCATGGGAAGAGTCAAGGTTGGTGGCAGCATGGGAGGAAGTAGAGGACCACGGAAGGAAGCAGAGGTGGTGGCAGCACGCGAGGAGGCAGGAGTGGTGGCAGCACAGGAGGCAGGAGTGGTGGTAGCACAGGAGGAGGCAGGGGTGGTGGCAGGATGGCAGGAGGCAGGGGAGGCGGTACGGCCGGGGGCGCCGCCAGCTAACTCGCCTAACAGCGCGGGTGTCGAGGGAACGCGCCACACCGCTTCAAAGGGCGCCGCCCTCCCCGTAATTTCCATATCGTTCTTTGTGTGGTGGGAGTGTGGTGATACACCAGTGGCAGCCACGGCCGGAGCAACACGCACACTCACACCCACACTACACCATCTACACATGCATATATACACACAAGCATGTACACTCCACCCAGACCGCACGCCACACTCACCGACCACTCACGTCACTAGTTCATACCTCCAGCACACGTTGCCTATCACGCTGTCCCACTGATGGACTGCCTCACACCATACACCCACACCTTAACACTCACATCTACACCTACCATGTATACATCACGCTCATCAAACATTCTAAAACTGTCGGACAACAGACTTAACTCCTACAATAAATTTCAAACACATCACACTCACTCAGTCCTACCTCACCTCCTTGACAACCACACCTGCGCTTCACATTCACACTTGACCTGTACCAAAATGCAACATACCCACAGCAGCTAGCGATACACACATTACAGGCACTGCCGGCAACACTTTTGTCTGAAAGTAACCAGACATAAGCAAAGGACGCATGGCAATTCAATCATTCTAACGTAATAATTACATATCATACCATTAACACACTGGAACTAGACACCAGATCAACGAAACCTTAAATACCATTTTATGTGAGCCTCATTATGTGTCTAACTTTTTGTGATTGTGTGGACCGACGTAGGCATTCGTAAACATGAGAAACAATACAATGCTTCACTAGGTAATGTGTTGAGGTGATGAGCTGGGACAAGTAGCGTAAGGTTATGCTAAAAAGATAAGGCAAGCATCACAGGAGTCCCGCAGTGAGGAGGTAGGTGCAAAAGGTGAGGCAGGCGTCCCATAGGGATGCGTAGTGCCAATTCTTGTAACGCTTTTGCAGGAGAGAGAATTGGCGCGTGCTACGGTCCTGAATTAGTGGGAGTCGCTGTTTGTGCTGGATGACGTTGCTGGCGTGGCTGTAGGTCCTGCAGTTCCAGCTGTCTCTCGAGATGGGAGGTCCTGCTACAGAGGGAGATAAACCACTCGCCAGAAACGTGAAAATTCACAGGTCACACAATCAGCTACTGGAGGAGGCGGGGCTCCAATGGCTCCTTAGGTCCGAGTAATATGGTCGGAGACGCCAAAACGCCGGTTTGTGCACTTAAGTGTGTTCGAGCCACGAACTCCTTGACTGGCTCACCTTCGATGATACTCGGGTATATAAGGAGCAGCCAGGCCAAGTGACGGGGCGGTCCTTTGAAACGGTGCAAGCCTGTTCTTTGGTAGGAGGCGAGTAGAGGCGGTGTACATGCTTGGCGGTAAGCGGAACACCTCATAAAAATCAGATTTCTGTCGCTAAGGTAGAAGGTGGCTTCCTCTGTCGATGAGAAGGCTGGCTGTGAACTCTGACTCGAGTACCTCCCTAGGTCATTCTCATGTCAACGTGAGGTAATACGATCATCACAGCGGCCAAAGGGAGCACGGTAAGTGTAGCATTATCATCCACAGCTCGAGGATTGTCACACCCTTGAATAGGCAGCTGGACACATGGTGTTATGTCTGGTGGCTATACCGTCAGAGCACGTACTTGCCACCTCCTTCCCCGCCCCAGTCACACAACAAAACGCCCTCAGTGAAACCCTCGAGAACATAGCAAATTAATGCGAGCAACTGGAGACAAGGTCCAGCCTTCACCATAACCCTACTGTAAGAAACACATATACAAGAGTTCAAGGAACACTTTAATAAGTAAACAACATATTATCATCGTATCCACACGATAAGTCACCTGCTTATCAGGGTCCGTTCTGAAACCTGGTCCTTTAACCATTTTTTGTCTTCGATCAAAAAATTTGAACCGTGTAAATATATATATCTGTACAGACACAAGAACACTATCATATCAGTCCGACTTATCAACTCTTCTCTTCTGGCTCACTCGCGTGCCCTGCGCCGATGTGTTGGTTCTCTTTCCCTCTTCTGCAGATATCAATGCGGTATTTGCTCCCGGAAGCTGACTACTTTTGCGTCCCCGACATTTGTTAGACCTCGCGACAATGTGACCACTGGCAACTAAAGGTGAGCCGTTGCGATGTCAGCTTCTTTCCCGACACTGATCATTTCTGGCAATCCTTACAACCTCGTGGTGTCCGTCCTTAATAACAATGTCTTCTCAATTTTCTAAAAGGCTGGTTTTCCACCTCCTCCAAAACGGAACTTATTATTTCTCCCCCTTTCCCTTTGCTTCTCTATCTTTTTAGCCCATTTCTTAATATTTCACTTAAGGCCTGGCCTCGAGAACTTTCCTTCGTAGCAGATCACCTTCAGGGAGGCTGCATCATCGCCTGTTGGCGAAAAACAGATAAGTCTCGTCGGAGACCTCACTCACTAAACAGGAGTCCATCATTTCCATGTTCCAGGAAGTAGCGCAGCCTTGAATCTGCAAGAGCTCCTGGAAAACCTGTGTCTCCTGGAGTAACACCACGACCCTCTCAAGAGAGAGGGTTATTGGGCCAACTGGAAATAAATAATTGTTACTCTCATGTCGGTAAAGAAGTGAGAGTAGAGCCTGTTGCCAATGGCATGACTTAAACACTGCAGGTCCAGTTCCAACTCTGCATTAAGAGATAGTACATAACTGAGGCAAAGACGTAGGAGTATGTGGCAAACTGTGACGGTGGGTATACGTTGCTCCGTGTACACTCACGATCTTCGGGATTCCGGACACTTAACATGGGTCGGAAGTACATCCAAGGAACACAGCAGCAACGCCCGGCGTTGTAAGTACACTCAGGGAACACATCAGCAATGCCTGGGGTTGTAAGTACACCCAGGGAACACATCAACAATGCCCGGGGTTCCACCCTAAACAGGTCACGAGCAGTCAACCTAACGAACCCACAGGGAAGCGTCTGAGACCTTCAGGTCCGAGTGAGGTAAGGCTGTCTGATACATACTGACTCAGCTCACCAGCAGCGTATGTGCACCATCCCTGCTCCTGCCTCAACTTGTTGAAATGAAGCATCCACAAGGGAAGCTAAGTTATCAGGCACACTACAGGTGGGTATATTTGGTCACATATCAATATACGTAAGACAGAGAGCAGGGTCAAACAAGCTACGGGCACGGCTAACCTGGTCACAGGTCATGCTACAGCCACGGCGGTTATGTTACAGGTCAAACTACAAGCAGGAGGGCTAAGTCACAGGTCAAGCAACAAGCTGGGTAGCTAGGTTACAGGTTAAGCTAAAGGCAGGGTAGCTAGGTCTCAGGTCAAGCTACAGGCAGGGTAGCTAGGTCAAAGGTAAAGCTACAGGCAGGGTAGCTAGGTCTCAGGTCAAGCTACAGGCAGGGTAGCTAGGTCAAAGGTAAAGCTACAGGCAGGGTGGCTAGGTCAAAGGTAAAGCTACAGGCAGGGTGGCTAGGTCAAAGGTCAAACTGCAAGCTGGGTAGCTAGGTGACAGGTCAAAGGTCAAACTACAGGCAGGGTGGCTAGGTCAAAGGTCAAGCAACAGGCAGGGTGGCTAGGTCAAAGGTCAAGCTACAGGCAGGGTGGCTAGGTCACAGGTCATGCTACAGGCAGGATGGCTAGTTACAATTCAAGCTACAGACAGGGTGACTAGGTCACAGGTCAAGCTACAGGCAGGGTGGCTAGGTCACTGGTCAAGCCACAGGCAGGGGGCTAGGTTATAGGTCAAAGGTCAAGCTATAGGAAGGGTGGCTAAGTTACAAGTCAAGCTACAGGCAAAGTGACTAGGTTACAGGTAAAGCTACAGGTATTGTAGGGTCAGAGGTCAAGTACAGGCAGGGTGGCTAAGTCACAGGTCTAGCCACAGGCATTGTAAGTATGTCACAGGTCAAGTACAGGCAGGGTGGCTAGGTCACAGGTCTAGCTACAGGTATTGTATGTCACAGGTCAAGTACAGGCAAGGGGCTAGGTCACAAGTCATGGTATAAATCCTTTGGGACTGAGGACGCCCACACGTGACACACACACTCCACCACAACAACAGACCGCGTCAGGCACCACTCATCCCTAGCTGGTCCTGGGGCGGGGTGTGGAGGTAGGTCAGCCTGGTCCTGGGGCGGGGTGTGGAGGTAGGCCAGCCTGGTCCTGAGGGAGGTCGGTCAGTCAGGGCATGAGGCGGGGTGTGGAGGTAGGCCAGCCTGACCAGCGTCAGGTACGCTACCCAATGCACGCGTCGTGACGAAACATACCAACGGAATACTCATCTGTTTACCTCCTGGCTTATCTTGAGTAGCTGTTATAAATATCAACAACGTAGAAAATATCGTATTACCCCAAGTTCGATGAACAGCGAGATTGTTGAAAAAAAAAAAAAAAAGATTGGGGGGCCAATCACAATGATATGGCCTTATCATCATGCACTAACACTATCGCCTGTAGCTCTGCTGGTCTTGACCTGGGAAAAAAGAAAACGGGATCAAACGGGACAAATTAGCCAACTGTCGTGACGTCAAGAAACACCGATGAATCACTGTAATTCAGAGTAGCGGCAGATGAACAGCGACTGTGAGTGTGGTATGAGCAGTGACTACACCAGTGATGTGTGACCAGGAGAGACAAATGTACAGGATATACAGGAGTGACAGCAACTGTGACTGCAGTAGTGACAGATGAGGAGGCAAGAACTACTTCATGAAGTTCCCACTCGCATCCACTTCCATTAGTGGAACATA